>NC_057799.1:331817390-332065684 GCF_018294505.1 Triticum aestivum
ACGTCTGGCTCATCCGGTGTGCCCTGAGAACGAGATATGTGCAGCTCCTATCGGGATTTGTCGGCACATCCGGGCGGCCTTGCTGGTTTTGTTTTACCATTGTCGAAATGTCTTGTAACCGGGATTCCGAGACTGATCGGGTCTTCCCGGGAGAAGGAATATCCTTCGTTGACCATGAGAGCTTATCATGGGCTAAGTTGGGACACCCCTGCAGGGTATTATCTTTCGAAAGCCGTGCCCGCGGTTATGTGGCAGATGGGAATTTGTTAATATCCGGTTATAGAGAACTCGACACTTGACCTTAATTAAAACGCATCAACCGCGTGTGTAGCCGTGATGGTCTCTTCTCGGCGGAGTCCGGGAAGTGAACACGGTTTCTGGGTTATGTTTGACGTAAGTAGGAGTTCAGGATCACTTCTTGATCATTGCTAGTTTCACGACCGTTCCTTTGCTTCTCTTCTCGCTCTTATTTGCGTAAGTTAGCCACCATACATGCTTAGTCGCTGCTGCAACCTCACCACTTTGTCCTTTCCTTTCCCTTTAAACTTTGCTAGTCTTGATACCCATGGTAATGGGATTGCTGAGTCCTCGTGGCTCACAGATTACTACACCACCAGTTGTAGGTACAGGTTGTGCGATGATCATGACGCGAGAGTGATGTTTACTTGTGTGGAGTTCCTCTTCTGCTTCTTCTTCGATCAGGGGATAGGTTCCAGGTCGGCAGCCTGGCTAGTAGGGTGGATGTCGTTTGAGTTTCTGTTTATGTTTCATCCGTAGTCGGATGTTGTTCTTATGTATTGATGTATTGATGTATTCTTGCGGCATTCGTATGCCTTGTATGTATCCCCAAATATTATGTATTGTTGATGTAATGATATCCACCTTGCAAAAGCGTCTTCAAGATGCGCTTCTATCCTTGGTGGGACCTTCGTGTTCCTTTAGGATAGGGTCGCATCTTGGGCGTGACAGTACCTCAAGCCAAAGTTTGGGGTATGAGCCAAATATCGAAAGATTCGCTTGACCGCCACAAAGTGGCTTTCCTTAGGTGCGGCTTGAAACCGTGCACAAATTCCCACACTCAACATGATATCCGGTCTAGATGCACAAAGGTAAAGCAAGGAGCCAATCATGGAGCGATATACCTTTTGATCCACCGCTTTATCATTGGGATCATTGGCACTTGGTGGGCATTGGAGTGGAAGCCGGCTTGACATCACTTAGCTTGAATCTCTTGAGCATGTCTTGAGTGTATTTGGCTTGGTTGATGAAGGTTCCTTCTCTTCTTTGCTTCACTTCGAACCCAAGAAAGAACTTCAACTCTCCCATGGAAGACATCTTGAACTTTGAGGTCATGAGAGTGGCAAATTCCTCATTGAAAGCTTTGTTAGGGGAACCAAAGATAATATCATCAACATATAGTTGGCACACAAACAACTCCCCTTTGACCTTCTTAGTAAAAAGAGTGGGGTCGATTAGCCCAACTTCAAATCCACGGTCTTGTAACAACTCGGTAAGATGGTCATACCACGCACGTGGGGCTTGTTTAAGGCCATAGAGTGCCTTATTGGGTTGATACACATGATCGGGAAAGTAGGGATCCTCGAACCCGGGGGGTTGCTTGACATAGACCAACTCATTAATAGGACCATTAAGAAAAGCACTTTTCACATCCATTTGTTGCAACTTAAAGTTGTGATGAGAGGCATAAGCAATCAACAAACTAATGGATTCAAGGCGAGCAACGGGAGCAAAGGTTTCACCGTAGTCGATACCCTTGACTTGGGAGTAGCCTTATGCCACCAATCTTGCCTTGTTGCGAACGATGGTCCCATGAGCATCTTGCTTGTTCTTGAATATCCACTTGGTTCCAATGACATTGTGGTTCCCCGTTGGCCTTGGCACCAATCTCCACACCTTGTTGTACTCGAAGTTGTTGACTTCTTCATGCATGGCATTAAGCCAATCCGGATCTTCGAGCGCCTCATATACCTTTTGGGGTTCAACACAAGAGAGAAACGCGTGATGTTCACAATAGTTTGCCAATTGTCTACGAGTGCTTACCCCCTTTTGAATGCTTCCAAGCACATTCTTCATGAGATGACCCTTGGTGGAGAGCTTGGATGCAATCTTCGTGGCACGACGCTCCAATTCCTCCTCGGGGGTGAGTCGAGGAGCGGTCACTTGATCATCTTGAGCGCCATCTTGAGCTTGTTCTTGATCTCGAGGAAGCTCTTGATCTTGAACTTGCTCGGAGGAGAGAACTTGACCTTGGGCTTCACTTGTTGTTACAACACCATCTTGAGATTGATCTTGCCCTTGGTCTTGTTCTTGAGGTTAAGGGCCTTCACTTTGTTCTTCGGAAGCGTGTGGGCCTTGGGTTGGTGATGGCTCCACTTGAGTGGAGCATTTTCCTTCTCCTTCGGCCACAAGGGGTTCCTCAATGGGTAGGATAAAACCAACACCCATTCTTCTTATGGCTTGGGGAGGAATTTCATCAACTACATCACAAGTGCCACTTTGCTACACTTGGGAGCCGTTATTCTCATAAAACTCCACGTTACACGTCTCCTCAATAAGTCTCGTGGACTTATTGAGGACGCGGTAAGCATGAGAGTTTGTAGCATAACCAACAAATATGCCCTCATAAGCTCTAGCCTCCAATTTAGACAAACGAAAACCTTTCTTGAGAATGAAACACTTACACCCGAACACCCGAAAGTACTTGAGGTTGGGCTTGTTACCGGTGAGTATCTCATATGGAGTCTTGTTCAAGACTTTGCGGAGATAGAGACGATTTGATGCATGACACGCGGTGTTGATGGCTTCGGCCCAAAAGTTGTATGGAGACTTGAACTCCGCCATCATGGTCCTTGCCGCATCCATCAACGTCCGGTTCTTCCTCTCCGCTACACCATTTTGTTGAGGGGTGTAAGGTGCGGAATATTGATGCTTGGTCCCCTCATCACTAAGAAACTCGTCCAAGGTCTAGTTCTTGAACTCGGTGCCATTGTCACTTCTTATTGTCAAGATCTTTGCATTGTGTTGACGTTGGGCTTCATTTGCAAAGTCAATGATGGTTTGTTGGGTCTCGCTCTTCCTCTTGAAGAAATATACCCAAGTGTATCTTGCATAGTCATCCACAATCACCAAGCAATACTTTCTACCCCCAAGACTATCAAAGGATGGAGGCCCAAACAGATCCATATGAAGGAGCTCCAAAGGCCTCTTCGACTAAATGATAGTCGTGGGAGGGTGAGCCTTTTCATGTAGCTTTCCTTCGATACAAGCACTGCAAGCATGATCTTTAGCAAAACTAACATTTGTTAGTCCACGGACATGGTCCCCCTTGAGAAGACTTTGCAATGATCTCTTATTGACATGGGCTAAACGGCGATGCCAAAGCCATCCCACGTCAACTTTAGCCATTAGGCATGTTGCGGTCTTAGTGGGTCGCTCCGAAAAGTTAATCACATAGAGACCGTTCTCGACATGCCCAACAAAGGCTACTTTAAGAGTCTTGCTCCACAAGAGGGCCACGGTATCAATATCAAACAAAGTGGCAAAACCCATGAGTGCAAGTTGATGAACGGAAAGTAAATTGTATGCAAGGGACTCAACAAGCATGACCTTCTCGATCGTGAGATCATGAGAAATGACAACCTTGCCAAGTCCCAATACCTTAGAGGACGAGGCATCACCCCACTCGACATTGCTGGGCATAGATGGAATCTTGTGAACATCCACCACCAAGTCCTTGCTCCCGGTCATATGATTAGTTGCTCCACTATCGAGCAACCATGATCCCCCACCGGAAGCAAACACCTATAAGAAATCAATGCTTGGTTTTAGGTACCCATTTTGTAATGGGTCCTTTGATGTTAGTAACAAGGGTCTTAGGGACCCAAATAGACCATTCAATGTACTCATAAGGAGAACCAACAAATTTGGCATAAACATGCCCATCACTAGCACAGCACAACACATAAGAAGGGTTAAAGTCGCCGGCTTTGGTGGAAGGGGTGGCATTGCCTTTCTTGACACCACCACCCTTCACATTGTTCTTCTTCTCCTTGGAAACACCCTCTCCCTCCTTCACAAAGGTTTGCTCGAGAGGGGGAGGTCGTTTGGTCTTGTCATTCTTCTTCTTGTTCTTGGGCATGGGTGCGAACCCAATCCCTTCTTTGGCCCCAACTTCCTTTTGATTGCTCAAAAGGTCGTTGAGGTTCTTCTCACCTTGTATGCACGATACAAGGCCTTTCTCAAGTTGCTCCTTCAACTTAGCATTCTCCTCAACAAGATGCACATGCTCACAACAAGGGTTAGTAGCATTTGCATTATCAATTAACACCATATGAGGAAAGGGGCTTTCTCCTTGGTTAGCTTCACTTGGAGTTGATCATGAGACTCCTTGAGGCCCGAATGAACACCTTTCAAGGCCTTGTGAGCCTTGTCAAGTATATCAAACTCCTCCTTGAGTCTAGCAAGATCAACCCCAAGTTTGGCCTTCTTAGAATTTAGCACACGAGATACAACAAGAGCATGATCAAGATCTTTCTTTAATTTAGCATGATCATCGTTGTGTGACTCCTCAAGAGCCAAACGAAGACCACGCTCTTCCTCAAGAGCAATGGAAAGATCCGAAATCTCATCGGCATAGTCACGACTATGCCCCTCCATCTTAGAGATGGTATCTTCGTGAGCCTCGATCATGTCATTGGCTTCACCAAGTTGTTCCAAGAGAGCAACGAAGTGCTTCTTGGGTTTACCCTTGAGTTTGTTCATAAAATACTCAAACTCATTCTCCTCCACATTAGACCTCTCATGTTCATCAATGCAATCCATCAAAGAGGGATTATTAATGATGGTAGTTTTGATGTTGGGGGTTACCTTGTTGGTGGCTTTAGCGATGAGGCACTTGGCGGTGCTGTTCTCATTAGGTGAGTCGAAGAGAGACACCCGTGGAGTTGTTGCAATGGCAACGGAGGCCATGGCAACCGACTCACCATCATCATCATCATCATCATCCTCATGGTACTCTTCTTGTACCACCAACGCCTTGGGAGGAGTCTTCTTGGTGAAGTTGCTCTTGTTAGAGAAAGATTTGGCCTTGTCCTTCCGGATGAGCTTGCCACCATTATCTTCGCTTTTCTCATAAGGGCATTCCTCAACAAAATGGCTCACATTGCCACAATTATAGCAAGTCATGACCTTCTCGCCACTTGAGTTGCTCTTGTTGAAGTTGGGCCTTGTGTTCTTCTTGCTCCAAAATTGCCTTGACGCAAGAGCCATGTGTTCATGATAAGCATACTTCGTATCTTCGGGGTTGCTTTCCTCTTCTTTCTCTTCTTCTTCTTCTTCAACACAAGCCTTGTCCTTCAATGCAAGGTTGGGCTTCTTTGCCCTTTGAGAACGAAGCACCGCATTGTCGGCGGTCTTGTCCAAGATGCTCATAGCCACAAACTCATCCAACACTTCACTTGAGGACAAGGTGTGGAAGTCCGGCCTTTGACGAATGACGGAGGACATGGCCTTGTGGTAAGGCATCATTGCCTTGAGGAATTTGCGCTTGATCCAATTGTCATCCGTGTCCTTGCTCCCATGATCTCGGAGTGAAACCGCGAGTTTGGTTACTCTCCGATAAAGCTCACGAGGTTCTTCATCTTCTTTCATTGCAAACTCGTCGGCTTCATCTTGCACCACTTCATAGTTGGAGCATTGAATGCTTGTGCTTCCCCGGTAGAGGGAAACAACTTGGTGCCATGCATCTTTGGCCATGGCGTAGGGCCGGAGGTGAGGAAGATCTTCGGGTGGAATTGCATCTTGGATGATGAAGAGAGCATTCTCATTGAATTGATTATCCGCGACTTCTCTAGGAGTGAAGTTGCTTCGGTCATGCGGATAGAAACCTTCTTCAATGATTCTCCAAAGATTATTATTCACATGATTTAAATGATGCTTAAACCGATAGACCCAAGAATCAAACTCCTAATTTTTCACAATATTAGGGGGAGGACCGACATGATTTAGATGAGTAGAAGGAACCGGTCCACCATAAACAAGTGGAGGTTCCACATGGGCAAAGATGCCGGTGCCATTCTTACCACTAGATGAAGGAGCCTTTTCACTAGTAGCTTCCCCCTTGTCGGACTTAGCATCCGTCACCTTGTTAGTGGGATCACCCACCTTCAACGGTGCGGTAGATAGTTTAAGCCCTTCAATGAATTTATTAAACATGCTTTCAACCTCGGTCGTCATGGAGGTCTTCAATGTGTCCAAAGCCACATTGAATTCCTCACGAGAGACCGCAGTTGCCCCATCGGCCGTAGACGAGAATGGATTCACACCGGAGTGCTCCTCCGCTCCATCTACGGTGTCAACCATACTCTTCGGACGACGAAGTCCATAATAAAGAGACGAGGCTCTGATACCAATTGAAAGGATCGATATAGTTGACTAGAGGGGGGTGAATAGGCAACTAACAATTTTTAGCTTTTCTTTACCAAATTAAACTTTGCATCAAAGCAGGTTGTCTAGATATGCAACTAGGTGGGCAACCTATATGATGCAACAACAAGCAGACAAGCGAGCAAGAAATATAACAAAAATAAGCTTGCACAAGTAAAGGCACGAGATAACCAAGAGTGGAGCCGGTGAAGACGAGGATGTGCTACCGAAGTTCCTTCCTTTTGAGGGGAAGTACGTCTCCGTTGGAGCGGTGTGGAGGCACAATGCTCCCCAAGAAGCCACTAGGGCCACCGTATTCTCCTCACACCCTCACACAATGCGAGATGCCATGATTCCACTATTGGTGCCCTTGGAGGCGGCGACCGGACCTTTACAAACAAGGTTGGGGCAATCTCCACAACTTAATTGGAGGCTCCCAATGACACCACAAAGCTTCACCACGATGGACTATGGCTCCGCAGTGACCTCAACCGTCTAGGGTGCTCAAACACCCAGGAGTAACAAGATCCGCAAGGGATTAGTGGGGGAATCAAATTTCTCTTGGTGGAAGTGTAGATCGGAGCCTTCTCAACCAATCCCTAGAAAATCAACAAGTTTGATTGGCTAGGGAGAGAGATCGGGCAAAAATGGAGCTTGGAGCAACAATGGAGCTTAGGGTTGGAAGAGGTGGTCAGCTCGGGGAAGAAGACACCCCTTATATAGTGGAGGGACAAATCCAACCGTTATCCACCAACCCATTTTGCGCAGCATGGTACTACCGCGCCTGGGCCGCGGTACTACGGCAAGCACATGCGGTACTACCGCAGGGCCTTGCGGTACTACCGCCCGAGCAGCACAGACCTGGACAGCCCAACCGCAGTGAAGCGGAGGGTGGTAGAACTGCTTGAGCGGTACTACCGCACCACCTAGCGGTACTACCGCAAGGCAAGGAAGTTCCAGATTTCGGGAAGGCACGGACATAAAAAGTTATATCCGTGGCAACTTCGGCTGAGTTGGAGTCGATGCAAAAATCCGACACGGTAGTACAGCATGAGGAGTGGTACTACCGCGCGGCTGCTGAGCCAGGCCAGGACGCGCGGTACTACCGCGCACGGGGCGCGGTACTACCACGTAGGGCGCGGATATAAAAAATTACATCCGCCCACCGCTGCGCAACAGCACTTGGCCTGGGGGTCACGGTACTACAGCTCCTGAGGAGCGGTACTACCATGGGCTCCTGCGGTACTACCGCACCAAGGTCCGGTACTACCGCAAGTGCCTGCAGTACTACCGCTCCAGGGAGCAGTACTACAGCAAGCCCAAGCACAGCAACCAAGACATGTTGCATAGAGGATAAAACGGAGGATGCTCCAAAGTGCCAAAGGAAAGGCGGTGCAAAAGGAGTAGATGTGTACGTGATGATTCCACCCAAACCTTTCCAAAGCGGACCCCCTCTTAATAGTACGGATTTCCTACGACTCAAATCCTCCGAAAAGAAACGTAGAAAAACGCCGTCTTCAATAGTCTTCGAGGGGCACTAAACCGTCTTGTGCCTAGTGACGAAACATCTGAAGTACTAAAGGCACACGATTAGTCCGCAAAAGCATTGTCATCAATCACCAAAACATCTTAGTGATAAATATGCCCTTACAAACACTTCAGTCACACCGAGTTGCAGCAACCACTTGCGATTCTGCAATCTCGGTGCCACCGAGTTGTTCCACTTGGTCACACCGACAGGGTCGGGATATAAATACCCACGGGTGAGACTTTGAAAATTTCTTCGAATTCTCTCAGCCCGTGCATGTCCTGCTCTGCCTCCTCGGGTCTCCGGATCGTCTCCTCGCTGCCAACGACATCCTGCCATTGGATTCTGCCGCCGTCGACGGAATCTGCTCTGCCATCGCCGCCATAGCGAACACTCGCCGTTCTAGGGTAAGTGCTCGACCCCTTGTGCTGTCTTTTTCACTTCGATTCCTAGCACAAGGACAATGGCATGTTTCTTGCCACGAATGGGATTAATCTATCCAGAAAAAACTTCCTTAGGTCTAGATTGATTCAAAAAATTTAGGGTTAGCTCTCCGCAGAATTCATCTCGGTCCAACCGAAATGTAGAAATCGGTCTCACCGATTCGGCTTAGGCCATTGCACATGCGCTTTTCAGCCTGACCGAAACGTGCAAATCAGTGTGACCGAGTTCAAGATTCTGTGAAACCCTAGCAACCTCGGTGCCACCGAACTGTGACTCGACCCAACCGAGTTCACTAGTTTAGGTTCCATATGTTGCTTCGGTATCACCGAGTTTGTCAATTCGGTAGCTCCGAGCTCACTTCTGTAGATAACTAAAACTAATTTTTTTGACTCAATTTGTTTTGCAAAACCTCTGTACTTTGTGATGCTCATCTACTCTACCTCATCTACAACCTATTCACAGGATCTGCTGACAGTTTGCCTGCAAGATGTCTGATCAAAGTGACAGCCAGAACAGGTCAGAGGAACATGTGCAGATGAGTGATGGCTCAGATCCCTCTAGCACTTCTGATGATGGCAGCAGGAGCACTCCAAGCAACTTGCCAAAGGCAGCCACCAGGTCTAGGAAGAAGAGAACCTCAGAATCAGAGGATGAGGACTATGTGGCCACTGTGGAGGAAGTAAGCTCCAAGAAGAAGGTGCTAAAGAAGGAGTATGGCACAGCTGCTACAAGTAAGCCAGGACTGAACAAGAAGGCACCTGCAAGGAGGATGCCAATGTTAAAGCCAAGGAAAGTTGCCACAGGTGAAACTATGAAGTTCACCATTGAATCTGAAGAAGAAGCAGCTGGTGAGGACAACAAGAAGAAGAGGGCAAGAACCACTAGTGCCAGAGTTCTTGGCAAACCCTCAATGAAGAGAGATTCTGAAGGAGAAGAGGAAGATGAAGAGGATGATGCACCAGTGAAGAGAGATTCTGAAGGAGAAGAGGAAGATGAAGAGGATGATGCACCAGCACCCAAAGCTCAGAAGCTTATGGGGGATGCTATAAAGGCAGGGGCTGCTCCATCAAAGCCCAAAACAGCTCCCAAATCTCAAACTCAGAAGCCCTCAAAACCCAAGATGAACACCAGAAGTATTCCAGCTGAGGAGAAGAACAAGGCCCCAGTGCCTGAGCCTGAAGAAGAGGAAGCTGAAGTCCAAGTGCTAAGGAAGCTAAAGCCAAAGATTCCTGATCATAATGATGCACATCCTGTTGCAGAAGATATGAGGATCAGGAAGGACGCAGGACTGAGATTGTGGAGACAATCAGATCCTTATGCTGTGAGGAGAAGAATAGCAGTTGACTATAGGTTCCGCACAAAGGAACAACAAGATTTCTATGAGACTATCCCGCTTGACAAGAAGCCCATAGTGTGTGACATGAGATGGGTGGACTGGGAGTAGATCAAGGAAAATGAACATCACTATCCAGGAGTCTATGACAGCTTCAAGGCTTGTGGAGTAGATACGTTTGTTGGACAGAAGCTCACCAAATGGAATGATGAGCTGATCATGCAGTTTTACTCCACTGCCCATTTCTATCCAGATGGGAGGATAGTATGGATATCTGAGGGTACAAGGTACCAATCCATAGTTGAGGAATGGGCTAATCCGATAAATGCCCCTGAAGAACATGAGGATGACTTGGATGTATATGCTGACAAGAAGAAGGATCACAACTCAATGGCAAACATGTACAAGGAGATCCCAGATAAGGCTTAGGAGACTCATAAGCTTGGATCAGTACATTACCTATTGTCTGGTCTGCCTACCATCAACTGGATCCTTAGGCACACATTGCTACCCAAGTGAGGAGATCACAAGATGATCAGAGGACATGCTATCAATTTGCTACATTTGTTTGATGTGCCTCAGAAGTTCAAGGTCATGAGTTTGATTGTAGAGACAATCAAAAGGACAACTGCTGACCAGAAGAGAAGCTGTGGGTATGCTCCACAAATTCAGGAGCTCATCAACTCCAAGATGGGCACAGGTACATACTTGTTGGACAAGGAGCACCTTCCTCTGCATCCTGATTTTGAAGACAATACTGTTGTGATGAATGAGGAAGACCCCACATCTGTGCAAGCACATGAGAAGAGAGAGAAGGCAAGGGCAGAGAAATCTACAAGGATGCCAACTGTTGAAGAGGCATCTCAAGTGTTCTTGAAGAGCAAGCAAGATCAGCTTGGATATCTGATCCAATCCACTTTGAGGATTGAGAAGGGCTTGGCCACCCTGACTCAAAACCAGGAGAGCTTGGAGAGGATCATTGAGCAGAAATTCTATGATCTTGATGTCAAGGTAACTGAGATTCAGTCAGTGGTTGAGCAACTTCACGAGGAAGTGGAGGATAAGAAGGGAAAGTCTACTACAGATACCTTTGCTAGAGTGCCCAGAAGCCAGAGGTCTGCTGTAGTGCCTATCGCAGACACTAAAGCTACTACATCTGCACCAGCAGCCATAGCCTCAGTGCCACCAGCTCCAGGAGCCACTCCACCAGCTCCAGCTACATCGACAGACACCACCTCATGAAGGCCAAGCTTGAGAGACGCATAGCACTATGCATATTTGAACTTTTTGGTAACTTGTTGCCAAAGAGGGAGAAATACGTATAGATCATAGCCTGAGAGAGAGAGAGAGTATTGTTTTGTCTCTCTTTGCATTTTACTTTCTTGAACTTTATTGTGTGTTTGGTTTCTACATTATGTCTTTTGTGAGATACTTGGATGATCATGTGATTGATCATTTGCTACCTTAAATGCTCGTTTGGATGATACTATCTTTTATATCTTATATATGATCATTCACTTGCTTGGTGATGAGTTCATGCTTTTAATTTCTATCATTTTGAGCGCTCCACCAAGATGTATGTGACATGGAAGTGTGACCCATGATCCTAACACATTGTGCATTTGCAGTCCAAAGTAAATTTTAAATAATGCACAAATTTAGGGGGAGCTCTTGCTTATCACATACTTCTCAAAGCGACAATGTATTTCAATCTTATTATCATTTGTCGAAGCTTCGATCTATATGTTGTCATCAATTACCAAAAAGGGGGAGATTGAAAGTGCAACTGTCCCTGGGTGGTTTTGGTAATGATTAACAACATATAGCTCATTGAGCTAACACTATTTCAATATAAATATTTCAGGAAAGCTCAATGATTGGCATGGCATGGATTAGAAAGTGGACCCCTCAAAATGCTAAGGCCAAAAGATTGGCTCAAGCTCAAAGCACAAGACTCTACATTTTATTTTTAGTGATCCAAGATCACATTGAGTCCATACGAAAAGCCAATACTATCAAAAGGGGGTGAGGTGTTGCTTTATGAGTTTCTTGCTCAAAATGCTTAGTGATATGCTCCAAAAACCCTCAACTACTTTCTCATATCCACATATGTCCCAAACCAAAATCAAACTCGGCCCCACTGAAACTTTGTATCTGGCGCCACCGAGTTCTCTTGACATAGCCACTTCCACAAAACCTAGTCACTTCGGTCTCACCGATAGGGATCTCGCTCTCACTGAGATGGGATTCCAAACTCTCTGTTTCCCTTTGTAACGTTTTGGTCTAACCGAGATGAGCGATCGGTTCCACCGAGTCTGCAATGCAAACTCTCGGTTTCCTTTTCGTAACGCTTCGGTCCTACCGAGACGAGCGAATCGGTCCCACCGAGTTTGCCTGACCAACTCTCTGTTTGGCTATAACCAAAATCGGTCCCACCGAGTTTGTGTAATCGGTCTCACCGAGATTATGTTATGCCATAACCCTAATAAAATCGGTAACACCGAGTTGACATATCGGTCCCACCGAAATGCCTAACGGTCACATCATGAACCAAATCGGTCCGACCGAGTTTTCTAATTCGGTCCCACCGAGTTTGGTGATTTGTGTGTAACGGTTAGATTTTGTGTGGAGGCTATATATACCCCTCCACCCACTCTTCATTCGTGGAGAGAGCCATCAGAACATGCCAATACTTCCAACACATATTTTCTGAGAGAAAACCACCTACACTTGTGTTGAGGTCAAGATATTCCATTCCAACCACATAAATCTTGACCTCTAGCCTTCCCCAAGTTGCTTTCCACTCAAATTATCTTTCTACCAAATCCAATCCTATGAGAGAGAGTTGAGTGTTGGGGGAGACTATCATTTGAAGAACAAGAGCAAGGAGTTCATCATCAACACACCATCTATTACCTTTTGGAGAGTGGTGTCTCCTAGATTGGCTAGGTGTCACTTGGGAGCCTTCGTCAAGATTGTGGAGTTGAACCAAGGAGTTTGTACGGGCAAGGAGATCGCCTACTTCGTGAAGATCTACCCTAGTGAGGCAAGTCCTTCATGGGCGATGGCCATGGTGGGATAGACAAGGTTGCTTCTTCGTGGACCCTTCGTGGGTGGAGCCCTCCGTGGACTCGCGCAACCGTTACCCTTCGTGGGTTGAAGTCTCCATCAACGTGGATGTACGATAGCACCACCTATCGGAACCACGGATAAAAAATCTCCGTGTCTACATTGTGTTTGCTCCTTTCAAACTCCTCCCTTTACCTTCATATGCAATTGTTTTACATTCCGCTGCTATACTCTTAGAATTGCATGTGTAGGTTGATTACTTGATTTGTGCTAAGTTACTAAAATCTGCCTAGACTTAAAATTGGGAAAAGGCTAGATTTTTATTTGCTCAAGTAGTCTAATCACCCCCCCCTCTAGACATACTTTCGATCCTACACCATACATTATGTGATAAACACATTATACATATGAGACATGGTTTAGATTATGAAGATCTAGCTAGAGCTTGAAATGTATTGTGATTTGAAATCAACATAAAGTGGATTCAAAAAATCGAGTTCGATTTCATATAGTACACATAGTTCATATCTAACTCGACAGTAATCATGTGGTGTGCTGTGAAGATAATACACAAACGATGGTTTAACTTGACAATAATGATGATTGTAGATCTTATTAAAATAGGGAAACGAATTCAAATGGTTTGACTTCACAACAATCATTATTGTAGATCTTATTCAAATAGAGAAACGAATTCAAATTTAGTTCATATTGAAGCGGTAGTATATACGTTTGGAATGCACTAAAACGTTCATTTGAGAAGCAGGTTGCATGCATTATACACGTAGCGAAATATTTTAATTGAACATAACATGAATTCAAAGTTTTGAATGGCATTTGTAGTGCGAATTGATTTGGTACAGTACACGGGACTAGACTCTCTTGTGTGGTGCGAATTGATTTCTTTTTGTTTTTTCGTCGACAGAAGTGCGGATTGATTTGGTACAGTACAGGTTAGGCTTGTCTGGAAATTTCAACCCGCGCCTTGTTACCCCGAAATATTTAAGATATATCTTTGTCTCGTTGTGCTCCGAAAACTCCCTCCATCTCAACCCGCGCGAAAACTCCCACCTCCCGTGAAATCCCGACACACGAAATGCCCGTGATACCCCTGAACCGAAAGAACCACCTAGCTCAAATCGGTGGGGGTACTTTTGTAACTTACCCCACATTTCGGACAAGCGCGTCCTAAGCCATGGTTCCCCGCTCCCATCCCATCCGCCCACCCATTCGTACACCGAGGCCGCGAAAACCCGCGAAGCCCCACACCCTCCTCCGTCCAACACCCAGCCGGAGCCTCTTCCCCGACGACATCATCCACAGCAACAACTCGACGTCCCCCATCCACCGTACCGGATGAGGATCCGTCATCGATCTCGTCGTCCCGCCGGTTCAGCCACCCCGTCCTCCACCTCCAAGGAGCTACCCCGATGTTCCCCTCGTCTTTCGCACCACCTCCATTCCCACATCGCCATCTTCACCTGCACCATCGGAAGAGCAGCATCATTAACATTTCCTCGGATGAAGCTGAGGCCTAATCGGCGCCACCAAAGAGGTTGTACACTAATCTCCGCATTTTCTTCTTGACTCGATCTCATGGTGCTGCCCGCACTCGGTCCCGAGCCGACACGGCGCGACTCCATCCACGGCGGTGTCGCCGGCCACTTCCTCCACGACGTCGCTCCCTCGGCGGCAACGTCCACATCAGTAGAAGCTGCTGCTGCTTTAGCTCTCGCTCACGCTGCTGCTCTGCTCTTGCTCTCAGTCCCTTGCCTGGTCTGCTCTTGCTGACGCTGCTGCTCTCGCTCTTGCTCTTGCTTGTCATGCTGCTCCAATTTAGCTACACTTCAGTCGACTTAATCAACTTTTGGGTCAGTAGATTTTCAGGGGGTGGGGTGGCTCGCCGGAGTTAAGGAAGAACCAGCCGCAGTGGGGGGGGCTCGCTGGAGAGGTACCCCACTATCTATCTTAGGGTTCAGGGTGGGGGCGGTGGTCGCCGGCAGTGGTGGCGCGATGGCGTGGGGATCGCCAGAGAAAAACCTCGGCACGGGGGGGCCTAGAGGGATGGCCGGGGTGGCGGCAGACCGACGGTGGCGAGTGGTTTCGGGGCGGGCGGGGCGGTGCACCGCCGGCCGCGGGCGGCGGGGGGCGGCGGTTTGGAAAATTGACTGACCAGAGATGAAAAAGTCAGTCGACCGACGTGTAGCCTCACCTGATGCTGCTACACGACCAGCTGCCCCGGCTCTCGCACGCGCTGCTGCTGCTACTGCTTTTCTGCTACTAGTGCGTTCAGTTTCGATAGTAAAATTCAGTTTCGACAACAAAATTCAGTTTCAACAGTTAAGTTCAGTTTTGATAGTTAAATTCAGTTTCAACATTTAAGTTCAGAGATGAGCGGCTGATGTATTTTACATCTAGCACTTTGTGGTTATGTATTTTACATCATCTATTGGAGATGCTAATAGAATTCCACTCAGGTTAACATTGTCTCTCTTGTCCTGCTTCAGCCTCGGTGTCGTACAACTTACCAGAGCTGCTCCAACGACGAAACCCTCCATCACGGCGGAGCAGTACCCCGGGCTCCATCTCAAGATGCCTAAGATCTTCTTCCCCTCCTCCGACAGCCAAGTCAGCCGGATCATCCTCACCGACAAACCCAACCACACTGAGATCGACATGGCTTTGCCAAAGAGGTTGTACACTTGTTGCATCTCTTTTTTAATCTACATGTTATATATATATATATATAGTCCACTGAGCACATGTAGTAACGTGAAATACGATTAGTTTCTCCTACTATATGACAAGCAGTGAGGTACCAGGCAACTTAGCTATCCGTGATGGACTCTCTTGAACATCATCATTATTTATCTCTGCGCCTTTGAGTTTTGCATTTGTCGATGGGCCTGGGAGTTGAGCTTGTAGGGCAGTGGCCTGGGTCCAAAGTAGTAGAAGTAGCACAAAAACATTTTTTGAGTGTAGGATTTTCCTTGCTCAAGCCTGCCTACTAGAATCGCCAGTGCTTGAAAGGAAAAGTGAAGGACAAAGGAATTGGAAAGTTTCCTATGGTACTACTATTCATGCATTTGGTTAAAAGGAATGGAGCAAAGGAAAACTGTAGGATTTGTTCCTTTAATGTCTCCTTGAAAGAAAAACCGTAGGAATTTTAATATCCAGTTGTCCTCCTTTTCAAATTCCTATTCATGAAGCACAAGACTAAGAGATAGTAGCATAATAGCATTATAACCGTACATTTTCTTGTGGTTTGACTTAATCTCACCATGCTTCTTTGCATCATGTGATCTTCCAATTCTTGTGAACCAAACACCCAGATTGGCAGAAATCCTGTGTTTTTAAATTCTCTGTTTTGCACGTGCATTCCTATCATATTATTGTGTATTTCCTATCCCTGCGTTGTTAGAATCCTCCAATTCAAATGAGCCCTTACAGAATTACTTCTCTTACAGATAGTTGTCAAAGAAAACCTTGTGTGGTTTGTCCCGCTCCTGCTGCGTCGTCGTCCACCCCAGCTCAGCTACTCGAACGACAGAAGGGTCCAGCACAGCAGGGATCCGGCCTCCAGACTGTCTTTCGCTGCCTCAGATCTTCTTCCCCGCCGCTGGCAGCCATGACAACTACATTTCCATCATCAACCGAGCAGATGACCTCGAGGACTACATGGGTCCGCAAGAGAGGTTGCACTCTTTCGTGTCTGCTTACGTTATGCATTGCTTAATATTACATGCTACTTTATCATCCTGTTCACCAATTAGACTCTGAGTCAGCTCCAAACTAATGGTAAAACTTGAGTTTTTAAATGGTTGTGGGGTACATATCGGGGCCGCAATCAATAGTATCTATCTACTATCTCGTTAATCTCTGGTGTCTACTATGAGTTTCATGTTGGGTGGGAAACAAATAGTAAAGAAGCCATTATCTGTATTTTTTAACTAAAGCCATTATCTGCCTGCTATCATTGGTTTTGGGTCTATCCACAGGTTGCTACCATCACTCTGGATTTCTGCATGCACTCCTTACATAATCTCACTATGTTTTATTCCTATGCTTGTTAGTTATTGTACACAATGGAACTGAACATGTAGAGCAAAAGAGACGAGCCTTGCGTGGCAATAAAATTTCATGCAGACGTCGCTCCATGGTAGGCGCAAAGGCAGCCCCCCTCCACCCATTTCGGATTGTAATCCAGAGGAATATATCTGTCTGAGGGGGATTCAGAAGGAGAAGACCACTCCTATTTACCCCCTGAGGTTTTCGCTCTAACTTGACATGCCGATGTTGGTTATATCATGCATATGGTGCCTTGTATTGCCTACTTTATACAACAAATATGTGATCTGCTTAGTTTAGACATGCTTTTTGTGAATGCCACCTGTTTAGTTTATTCATCGTTTATGTGAATTATGCAATGCCATCTTGTTTAGCCAGGCATCATATATGTGAATTTTGCAATGCCATCCTACTTAGCCAGTCATCTTATATGTGAATTATATCAAGCCATCCTTTTTTTTTGTTGCGTATTACATTTGTCAACAATGTTAGTACATTTAACTACTCTTCATGTGCATCAGCCATTTGACACGGTGATGGAAAGTTCTGTAGTGAAAACAAGGTCTTCAGAGCAGACTATGCTATCTGACGAAGCGCATATCTCGCTGGTTACGGATAGCTCCTCAGAGGAGGATTCAGAGACAGATGACCAGTCGTATTCCCCCCCCGAGGTGTATGCTCTAACTTGGCAGGGTTATGTTGCTCATATCGTGCGTATGGTGTCTTGCATTGCTATGTCATTTGATTAGTTTAGACATGCTTTGTGTGAATGCCACCTGTTTAGTGTCTAATTACCATATATGTGAATTATGCATAGCCATCTTGTTGCAAGACATTATATATGTGAATTATACAATGCTATCTTGTTGCAAATGCATTATATATGTGAATTATGCGATGCCATGCTGTTTAGCCAATCATCATGTATGTGAAATATATCATGCTATCATTTTTTTGTATTACGTGTTCCATTTGTCGACAACGTTTGTATATTCAACTACTCTCCTGTGCATCAGCCATTTGAAGCGGTGATGGAAGTATCTGGAGTGAAAACAAGGTATACAGAGTAGACATCTTGCTGGTTACAGAGAGCTCCTCAGAGGAGGATTCAGAGACTGATGACCAATCATATTTCCCCCTGAGGTCTATGCTCAAACTTGGCAGGGTTATATTACCCATGTCATGCATGTCGTCTTGCATTGCTTAGTTTTTACATCATATATGGATTCCCATCTGCTTACTTGCTTACTATATAAATCATATATTTAAATTATATCATGCCATCATGTTTACATACCCAACATCTATCTGAATTATGGCATGGCAACCCATTTAATAAAGACATCATATAGTTATATCATCACATCCTGTTTAGTGTTTACAGTCATCATATTTTGAATTATGTTATTCTATCCGTGAATTATGTCATGCTATCATGTTTCCATAGGCAGCATGTATGTGAATTATGGCATGCCAACCTATTTAATAAACACATTATATAGTTATATCATGTCAGCCTGTTTACATAGTCATCATATTTTGAACTATGTCTTTCCATCTTTCTTAGTTAGCCATCATAATGTGAAATTGTGTCATGCTATCCTGTTTAGTTAGCCATCATATATGTGAAATTGTGTCATGCTATCCTGTTTGGTTAGACAACATGAATGTGAATTATTTCATGCCCTCTTTTATTCCCAACTATCCATTGCACCTGTCTATCATACAATGTCTGTACATTCAATTAGTTTTCTTGTTTATCAGCCATTTGAATTGGAGAGGGTGATGGCAGTATCTAAGGGAGTAACAACACGGTCTTCAGAAAAGATAGTGCTACCAGTTGATGCAGATAGAACCACGGTTGTACTTGCCCAAGAACCAGGCCCACCACACATAACCCAGACTCTCATGGATTGTACCCCTACCTAGTTGGACAGAGAACCAGCTACACCCCTTCTAACCCCAACCCCAGAAGATACTAACCTAGTTCCAGTTGATACAACATCATGTCCACCACAGAGCACCCAAACCCGAGCAGTTAGTAAGGGAACTACAGTGCCCAAAGCACGAGGACCACCACTCCGAATCCCAACTGGACGCTTAAAGGAGAAGAAGAATTGTTCTCAGGTCAGGTTCTATAGCTATGGTTCATACTCCTTTGCTCTTGCATCACTGTATTTACTCATACCAACTATTTCCAAATTTGAAGGATGGAATTGAAACTCCAATGGTGCAACAGGTATGTTTTAAACATGTTTCTTTAACTGGTTTGCTGTTGTAACTTGCTCTATGTTGATTTCAGTTTCGGTTGAATAAACAGTTACGTTCTCATGTCATGCACATTACAAGTGTTATTATTGCTCTATAGTTTCCCACACTTCTATTCTGTCTATTCTGCTTTGTCTTGAACAAATATTATTTGAACTGTGTCTCTATCTTGATTTGGCAAAAAAAATTGAATGATATAGACCATAAAGTGACAATGGTACATAGATATATGTTTGTTTCATGCTGTTATCCTGTCCACTTTACTACTGAACTGATTTACCAAAATGAGTTTCATATACAACATGGTAAACCTATGATGTGTCTGCTTGTTTCTCTTTTGGAATGCGGACAAAATATTGGAGAACAGTACCCCGTTATGCAATGGTAAAGGAAGTAATGCAGATAAGGTTCAAGATAGTGAGACATCCCTGTTGGTCTCCAAGAAAGCTGATAAAAACTATCTTGACGACAGTGAGGGAACCCAAAAGTCCTGTCTTGATGTAGTGTTTGAGTTACTGGCCACTACTGCTGGCACAAGCTCTTTGAACTCGCTGCCTGAATCAGTTCGTCTTCTTGAGTGTCAACTTCAAGTTGAAAGACATCGATCAGATGTGCTGTGACAGGAAGCTGAAGGACTAAGGAAGTCCCTGCAGAATTCAGATGCATAATTTCTGGTGCAACAGCAAGCGCTGGAGGATTTAAGCGTGAAACAAGAGAAAGTTAATAAGCTTGCTAAGCATCTTGCCAGCATTATGGGTACCCAGGATATTGTTTCTTGAGCTCTTTTGAAGTGGTTTTAGTTCTGTACTTGTTTTGCTGCGGCGTTTATTTGCACTGGTCGCCCACTTTGACAACCAGTGTATATGATATGCGGCTTTGTTCCCTATATTTGCACTGGTGGCGAACTTTGATACCCAATGGATGTAATATGTGTAATAGCCGTGACAGCCTAGCATAAGTTGCTTGCTTATTTATTTCCTTATTGTCTTGTTTATTTGTTTGCTTGTAGTTAGTGCAGTTCTTTTTCCGTGGTTTGCAAGTGGCCGCAATAACCTATTTTTTAAAACTAGGCCACAATAACCATGGGCTACATATTTACTGTAGTTACCATGGGACTCCTATGGGCCATAGAAACAATGGGCCTTCTAAGGGCCATAGAAACAATGGGCCTTCTACCGGCCGTAGCATCAATGGGCCTTCTACGGGCCGTATGATCGATCGGCCAAACATGGGCCAATAACAGACCGCATTATGGGCCGTAAACGGACTAGATTTGGAATCGACTGTTCATGGGCCGACCATAATGGGCCGTCGTTAATCGGCCATATTTGATGACGCTATGAAAACGGCCCAACGGTTTAACGGGCCACAAACGGGCCGATTGTAACCACAGGCTGAATTTGGCCCACAAGCAGAAAAGGCCAGTAACGAGCCGTAAGTAACCGAATGCTGGAAATAAGCCCAAGAATAAATGGGCCCTGAGAAGGCCGAAAGATCACACGGGTTGGAAATGACCTAATGGAATAATGGGCCGTTAATGGGTATAAAGCGGTACACTGTTCATTGCGGGCCAGATTCACCACGGGCCGTTAATGGGTCAAGAGTTACAAATGGCCTCGTGTGGGCCGAAAGACATGATGGACCATACATGGGCCAAAAGTTACAATGGGCTGGAATCATATTGGACGGCCCAGATGAAGCTACTAGGCTTAATTCCGATAGTCCGTAACGGGTCGTGAGTTAGCAGGCCGTAAATGGGCTATATACGAACAGGCCGTTAACAGGCTTTCCGTGGGCCGGCCCGTTACGTTCTGACCAAGTCAAACGGGCCGACCTTTTCACCAGAATGGGCCTCTGTTGGGCCGTGCCACGTGTCGATGTATCATAGGCACCTCCTGTCCAAAGAATGGATGACATCTGTCCCAACGGTGAGCCAACAAGCGTTTCCTCCGGCCAATGAGAATTTTACATGTGGAAAATCCTCATTGGTCCGGGCTGTTAGCAGGTTATCAGATCCAAACGGCGACCCGTTACGGTGGATGCCATGTGTCGATCACCCTTGACGAAAGCACTTCCATGACACGACATTTATCGTCATGGAAGTGGACACTTCCGTGATGATAATTTTGGTAATGTCATGGAACACTTGTACAACAGCACATGTAT
This sequence comes from Triticum aestivum, assembly GCF_018294505.1. Lineage (NCBI taxonomy): Eukaryota > Viridiplantae > Streptophyta > Magnoliopsida > Poales > Poaceae > Triticum > Triticum aestivum. Next base: position 331,838,711 of record NC_057799.1, read on the forward strand.
GACTATCTTGATTCTGTCATAAAATTGTCATGGATGTACATGCATGACAGAAAACATGACCTACTGCGACAAACACGTATCATCATGGAAGTGTATTTTTTTGTAGTGATGGCTATAAAAATGATCTAATTTGCTAGTCATTGATCCCACGGCGCCGCTCATCGTTAGCATTGTTCTATTCATGCCTCGCAGAGAACGTGACACGTGCGGCGAAACACCCGAAGCAAAAGAAGAAACAAAGGAGCAAAAGAAGAAGGAAGATTACCCCCCCCCCCAAAAAAGAAGCAAGACGCACTCACAAGTCTGGGGTGCTGCTCTCTACCACATGATGGGTTGCTGGCCGCGGAATCGTAACTGCTTCTTCATCACCTCCATGACCTCCATCTCCTCGCGCATCTCCTCCGCCGTCTTCTTCATTCTGTCCATGACACTGGATTTCTCGACGCGAGCCTTCATCATCTGTTCCACGGCTGCATTACGTACCTTGAGAGCAGATGGGAGCTCGATGCAGAGCTTCCCAACTCCTCCTTCTGTTCCATGACGAGGGTGTGCAACATCTTCACCGAGGAACTACTCTTCTGATGCAGCTTCTTCTGGCCGGCATTCTCCTCCTTTAGCAAGTCGAGCTCGTGGCGGAGCTTCGCCTTGTCCTCCTGAAGTTGCAGGATTTCGCCGGTCGCCTTCTTATCCGAGGCAATGCTCTTCTTCAGCAGCATCACCAAGCCGGCGGTTAACCCCCCTGCTCATTGAGCTCAGCGGGCATGTCGTCGAGGCTCTCCTTCAGCAGCTCCACCAAGCCGTCGATGAAATCCTTCTTCTTATTGAGCTGATCGGGCATGTCGTCGAGGGATAACGACTCCAGCATCGCCAGCTTGGCATGTTCGCCTCCATGGCTAGGGCGCTCCTGGGAGCCCTCGCCTCCCATGAGAGGTTTTTCGAGGTCTCTGTGAGGCAGCGAGCCCTCTTTTTTCTATGGCCTTGGTCGCCACTCCCTTGTTACGAGTACTCGACCTAGAGCTCTGCACACCGGCCATGGCAAGGACGGACGAACAAGATAGAATTATGAGGAGGAAGGTAGAGTGATTTTAGGCTAGGTACTAGTTCCCTGTTGACCCATAAGTATAGGGGATCTATCGTAGTCCTTTCGATAAGTAAGAGTGTCGAACCCAACGAGGAGCAGAAGGAAATGACAGGTGGTTTTCAGCAAGGTATTCTCTGCAAGCACTGGAATTATCGGTAACAGATAGTTTTGTGATAGGATAAATCGCAATGGGTAACAAGTAATAAAAGTAAACAAGGTGCAGCAAGGTGGCCCAACCTTTTTTATAGCAAAGGACAAGCTTGGACGAACTCTTATATAAAGCAAAGCGCTCCCGAGGACACATGGGAAGTGTTGTCAAGTTAGTTTCCATCATGCTCATATGATTCGCGTTCGTTACTTTGATAATTTGATATGTGGGCGGACCGGTGCTTGGGTGCTGCCCTTCCTTGGACAAGCCTCCCACTTATGATTAACCCCTCTCGCAAGCATCCGCAACTACAAAAGAAGTATTAGGGTAGACCTAACCATAGCATGAAACATATGGATCCACATCAGCCCCTTACGAAGCAACGCATAAACTAGGGTTTAAGCTTATGTCACTCTAGCAATTCATCATCTACTTATTACTTCCCAATGCCTTCCCTTGGGCCCAAATAATTGTGAAGTGTCATGTAGTCGACATTCACATAACACCACTAGAGGAAAGACAACATACATCTCATCAAAATATTGAACGAATACCAAATTCACATGATTACTTATAACAAGACTTCTCCCATGTCCTCAGGAACAAACGTAACTACACACAAAGCATATTCATAATCATAATCAGAGGAGTATTAATTATCATTAAGGATCTGAACATATGATCTTCCACCGAATAAACCAACTAGCATCAACTACAAGGAGTAATCAACACTACTAGCAACCCACAGGTACCAATCTGAGGTTTTGGGACCAAGATCGAATACAAGAGATGAACTAGGGTTTGAAAGGACATGGCTGGTGAAGATGTTGATGGAGATTGACCCCCCCTTTATGAGAGGATCGATGGTGATGACGATGGTGATGATTTCCCCCTCCCGGAGGGATGTTTCCCCGGCAGAACAGCTCCGCCGGAGCCCTAGATTGGTTCTGCCCAGGTTCCGCCTCAAGACAGCGGCGCTTCATCCCGAAAGCTTCTACTTGATTTTTTTCCAGGGTAAAAGACACCATATAGCAGAAGATGGGCACCGGAGGCCTGCCAGGGGGCCCATAAGGTTGGGGGCGCGCCCAGGGGGTACGGCGCACCCTCCACCCTTGTGGCTGGCTGGTGGCCCCCCTCTGGTTCTTTCTTCGCCCAATATTTTTTATATATTCCAAAAATAAGCTTCGTGAAGTTTCAGGACTTTTGGAGTTGTGCAGAATAGGTCTCTAATATTTGCTCCTTTTCCAGTCCAGAATTCCGGCTGCCGGCATTCTACCTCTTCATGTAAACCTTGTAAAATAAGAGAGAATGGGCATAAGTATTGTGATATAATGTGTAATAACAGCCCATAATGCAATAAATATCAACATAAAAGCATGATGCAAAATGGGCGTATCAACTCCCCCAAGCTTAGACCTCGCTTATCCTCAAGTGAAAGCCGATATCAATAAATATGTCCACATGTTTAGAGATAGAGGTGTCGATAAAAATAAAATACAGACACGAGGGCATCATGATCATCTTTAGGACAGCAACATGTATTGTCATATGATTTCTTATGATAAGGTAACAATTCATTCACAAGGCAAAGTATGAATTAGAAACTTCATTGAAAACTAACAAACTATGATCTCAGTCATTGAAGCAATTGCAATTTATCATAACATCGGAAAGAGTCAATAAGAGCTTTTCAACAAGTCCACATACTCAACTATCATATAATCTTTCACAATTTCTAACACTCACGCGATACTTACGGGTACAAAGTTTCAATCGGACATAGAGAAAGATAGAGGCTAATAGTTTCACATCCAACCTTTTACCTCAAGGGTAATGTTAACAATAATACTTTATGAAAACCTACATCCGAGTGGATATATATATCCGGATCGCTGCAACACATAGAGCTTGCCAAAGGAAACGGTGTAAAAGGGAAAGGTGATGATCACCATGACTCTTGCATAGAAGATAAAAGTAAAACATAGGCCCTTCATAGAGGGAAGCAGAGGTTGTCATGCACTTTTATGGTTGGATGCACAAAATCTTAATGCAAAAGAACGTCACTTTATATTGCCACTTGTGGTAAAGATCTTTATTATCCAGTCTTTCGCTTTTATTTCTTCCATATCACAAGTTCGTATAAAGCTTATTTTCTTCACACTAATAGATCATGCATATTTAAAGATCATTTTTTATTGCTCGCACCGATGACAACTTACTTGAAGGATCTTAGTCAATCCATAGGTAGGTATGGTGGACTCTCATGGCAAAACTGGGTTTAGGGAAGTTTGGAAGCACAAGTAGTGTCTCTACTTGGTGCAAAGAATTTGGCTAGCATGAGAGAGGAAAGGCAAGCTCAACATGTTGGATGATCCATGACAATATAACTTCTATTTGGATATAAGCAAACATAACCTATTATGTTGTCTTCCTTGTCCAACATCAACCTTTTAGCTTGTCATATTTTAATGATTGCTCACAACTATAAAAGATGTCCACAATAGTATATTTATATGTGAGGCCTCTGTTTCTTTATTACTTCCTATTAATTGCAACAACGACTAAAACTATGTTTGTCAACTCTCAATAACTTTTATTCATCATACTCCTTATATGTGAAGTCATTACTCTCCATAAGATCAAAATATGATCTTTCTATTTCTTTTATTTAATTCTGTCGGTGTACAAAAGTAGGGGTCCCTTTTTGCACCCCTTTACTTGTGCGCGGGCAGTCGCAGCCCCACGCCCCTGGCCACGCTTGGTGGGGCAGAGGAAGCAAAGGCACAAGATGACCAGACCAATGCCAAGCCGGAAACACAAAGAGCAGAAGGGCGAGATGGACTCCCCCGGCAAGGCCCTTGCCGGGGCGGCCTCCACAGCCCCGACAAGAACCTTGCCGGGGCAACTCGGCCAACGCCAGCAGGGCTGCCACCCTTGATCTTGAGAGTTCCGACGCCCTCAACCACACTGGAACCAAAGCTCGGGAGGCGCCTCCGTGGTGGCATGCAGATCTTTGTGAATACCAAGGGCATACAAGACTAGATAGATAACCAGAAGACGAAGATCCTCGGCAAGATCCTTGCCAAGGATACCCACGAGACTCCCAGCAAGCCCCTTGTCGGGGACGACCACGACGCCACGGCAAGACCCTTGCCGGGGCCCCGGCAAGACTCTTGCCGAAGACATCTGCGGGGCCGCAGCCAGTCCCACATCTGCCAAAGCTCCGCCACCGTTCCCATGCAGCTGCGAGCCCACCAACTAGGCGAACACCTGCGTGGCGACGTGCGGCCTCTAGGCCAACTCAGCAAGCACCTGCGTGGTGGCATGCAGATCTTCGTGAAGGCTCTGCCACCTCACCAACTAAGCAGCTAGCCAGCTAGCGTGCACTACCCGCCTCGTCAGTTCGGACGCGCGTCGATGCCAAGCGAGGCGGTGACAGCTGGGACAACCTTCCTCGTAAAGCAAGAAGGGCACGTCGGCAGCACATTAAATGTGTTTTTCCTACGGTGCCAGAGGATAGACTCGACCACTGTATAGCTTTCCACCTCCTGTGTGCCACTGTGGCAGCCCCTTTGTCTATAAAAGGAGGCCCGCGGCGTACTGGGAGAGGATTCGGACTTTTTGGACCCTGCATGCCTTATAGCTAGTCCAAGAACACCAGAAAACAGAAACAAGTAGGAGTAGGGTATTACGCGTCACTTGCGGACCGAACCTGGATAATCCCCTCGCATTGATCTCTCAATCCCGCTCTTTCCATAGCCCCGCACCCGCCAACCGTAGCAAAAGGGATTCCTGTCACAACCCTAGATCAGCCCTTGTTTGACTTTTGCTTGTTCCTCATGTCATCATGTTTAATTTACAAAGAAACTTGAAATGGGGATGTTGAAACCCTAGCACCAAATGCATTCAACTATGTTCAAGTAAACAATATTTTCAATGAACCCAAATGCCCTTTAGAAAAGTTCATGATTTTTGTTAAAGGTGAAAACCTCTGCCAAAAATGATGCACCTATTTCTAGGCCATCCTGGATTTTTGAATTAAATCTTATTGTATTTGACTTTTGGGCATTTAAATGCTATAAATAATTTAAATGTTCAAATAATGCTGGAACTATTTTTGGGCCACTGAAATAATTCAGCAAGTGTCCATGAATATTTTCAGGATTTTAGGAAATGCCTTGGTATTTTTCCTAAACTCAAAACAGAGGCAAATAATTAGAAAACAAAAACAAATTAGAAAACAGAAGAGAGAGAGAACCTTACCTGGGCCTTACCTGCAGCCCAAGTGGCTAGGCCAGCCCACCTCCCCGGCTCCTGTCGCCTTCCTCCTCCTGCCAGTAGGAGCAGGGGCGCGTGGTCGCCGCGCGCGCGCGCCAGCTCCTGCTTCCACCGCGACGCCCGGCTCTTCTGAGGGCGCCACGGAGACGCCCAGAGACCCCTCTCTCATCTCCCTCACTCGCTGCGCTCTCTCCCTCCCCTCTGCCCTTTCTCCAGCAGCCGCCCGAGCGCCACCGAGCTCGCCGCTGCCGCCCGCCTGACCACCGTACCTCCCTCGCCTCTCGCTGTGCTAGGAAGCTCCGCTACTTCATCCTCGTTCCTCCTTGCCGAGCCACGCGACGAGGAGAGCCCCGAAGCGACGCCCACAACAACATCTCCAACCACGGCCGGCCGAGATCGCCGCCGCCGCCTCGTCGCCCCAGGCCATCCCCGAGCACGCTGACCTTCCCTACGTCTTCGCTGTGAGCTCACGGACTGAACCCCCCTCTCCTCCGCCTCAATTGCTCGCCGTAGTCATCGATTCATCGGATACAGAAACCCGCCACCACCCGAGATCATGGCCGGTGATGGTCCGGTGGCCTTTCAATCACAAAGACCGACCCAACACACTCGCACACGCATGTAGTTGCTGCCCCTCTGCTCGTTTTGCTCGCTCGCTTGCTCCAGCCGCAGCTGCCTTACACACCGAGCTCCGGCCGACGCCTCGAGCTCGATTCCGACGAGCTCAGGCCACCCCAGCTCCTCTCGTTCGCTCCACCAGTTGTGCCGCATCGCCAGCTTGCCATAGCTCCAAACCGCGCTCAAAACCATCGCCTGTAGCGCCGTCCCGAGGAACTCCGGCGATCCTCCGCCGTCGGGTTTGGTCGCCGGCGTCCAACTCCGGTGGATGATGACGTGGTGCCATCATCAGCAGCTAACACCACTAATTAACTCCACTCTCTAGACACTGACAGTGGGCCCTGCTGCCCAATTAAGCCGCTAGTTAAATTTAAGTTAGTTTAATTAACAAACCAGCGGACCCATGCGTCAGGGCTGAATTGCTGACGTGGACGTTGACCCGACCCGACCTGTCTGTGACTCTATGCAGCACTAGGTCACTGACTAGTGGACCCCACTGGTCAGGTTTGACCCGGGGCAGCTCTGTTGACCTGCTGACGCCACACCGACGTCATGCTGACGCAATTAATCCTTTTCTGGATTTAAAATAATTCAGAAAATTCCAGAAAATAGTATAAACTTCTAAAAATCATAAAAAATCAACCGTAGCTCAGAATGAAATAATTTATATATGAAAAATTATCAGAAAAATGCAATCTATCCATCTGTATCATTTTCATGCATGTCAAACTAAGTTATACCTGCTGTATAGGTGAAAACATGATAATGCACTATTTGAATTCATAGTTTGAATTTGAATTTGAACCTTGAGTTCAAATCAACCCAAACCTTTCTGTTGCTAGTTGCATTAGGCCAAATCACGTCATATTGCCATGTCATGATCATGCATCATATTGTGCATTGCATTGATTGTGTTCTTCCTTGTTTGCCGGTGATTGTCCCCTCTCGATAGCCGTGATTCCGACGATGAGATCGATGACACCGATGAAGAGCTATACTATCTTCGGAAGTGTCAGGCAAGCAAAACCCCCTTGTTCATTCCGATACAATCCCACTCTCTCGCTCCTGCTCTCTTTTACTGCATTAGGACAACAACGATTCAACTGTTACATGCTGCGGTAGTTGAACCCCTTATCCTCTGCATGACCTGTCATTGCCACAGTAAATAGATGAAACCCACTAGCATGAGTAGGAGTTGTTTGAGCCCTGATGTGCCTACTCATTCATGCTTGTTTTTCATGCCTGCTACTGCTTAGAGTTAAGTCGGGTCTGATTCATCGGGGATGAGTTGGAATGGTGATGAACATGTCCTACTGTGTGTGAGCTAAGTGTGTGAACACGATTTGGTAAAGGTAGCGGTGAGAGGCCATGTAGGAGTACATGGTGGGTTGTCTCATTGAAGCCGTCCTCAGGAACTGAGTTCTGTGTTTGTGATCCATGATACAGTTACTACCACGCATTGGGCCCGAAACCAATGGACCCTCTCGGCTTCTTAATCACCCTTGTCCTCTGTCCAGGAGTTGCACGTAGTTTCTGGTGTTTGTAGTAAGCTGGAGGCCGTGGACAGCGCTGACCAAGGGGTGGGCTGTGATGCGGTAGGCTCGTGGCCCGGTGTACCGAGTCGCTCGTTTGGTGTCTCGGGAACCCTGCACACATCGTTCGGGGCCGTATGTGGAAACCTCGGCCGGACTCCCTGTGGATGGAACCTGAATAGGCGATAAACCTGGACTAGAGACTTGAGTGTTTAGGTAGGCTGTGGCCGACTCCCTCGCCAGGCTTCCGCTTGAAGGTTGCCGAGGTACACGACGTGTACATGGTGGTAAGTGGCGAGAGCGTGTGTGACGAAGTACACCCCTGCAGGGTTAATATGATCTATTCGAATAGCCGTGTCCGCGGAAATGGACTTCTGGGTTGCCTATAACAGTTCATAGACAAGTGAAAGTGGATACTCTAAAATGCGCAAGATAAGCGTGAGTGCTATGGATGGCGTTCTCGTAGGGAGACGGGAGCGGATCCATAGTGGAGTATTGATATGGTGATTATGTGGACTCGTGTGCGCCACCTCAAAGAGTTACTTGCAGTCATAGTTTAGGATAGCCACCGAGTCAAAGCTGGCTTGCTGCAGTCAAACTCCACCACCCCCCTTCGTTGATACCGATGCATATGTAGCTAGTTCTGATGTAAGTCTTGCTGGGTACATTTGTACTCACGTTTGCCTATTTTATGTTTTGCAGAGAGACTTCAGTCTCGCTAGTAGTACCGCTTGGACTTCGACGTTTAGCTTGATACCTCAGCTACGATCTTGTGCCCTCGGCAGGATCTGGTAGATAGTCAGGCTTCTCAGCCTTTTTCATTTGTAGATGTCTGTACTCAGATATGTTAAGCTTCCGCATGTGCTTTGACTTGTATGCTCTGAATGTTGTGTCATGAGAGCCATGTTTCTAATATCTGGCTCTTCGGGGCCTAATGAATAAATACTCTGAATTGTAGAGTCTTGTTGTGATGCCATGTTGTATTTGCACATATCGAGCATATTGTGTGTATGATTGAAATGCTTGGTATGTGTGGGATCCGACAATCTAGTTGTCTATCCTTAGCAGCCTCTCTTATGGGGAAATGTAGTCTAGTGCCTCCTTGAGACATAGTAGTCCGCTACAGCCCGGTTCACCGGAGTCCTGCTAGCCCAGCACTACTACTCTGGACACTTGACTGGCCGGCATGTGTTTCATATCGTTCCTGTGTCTGTCCCTTCGGGGAAATGTCACGCTGTGACATCCGGAGTCCTGCCTAGCCTGCTACAGCCCAGGTTCCCGGAGTCCTGTTAGCCCAGTGCTACAGCCCGGATTCGCACGCTGCTGACCGACACGTTCGATATGGATTCATGTATGCCTGTCCCCATACGTTAGTGCCGCTTTGGGTTCACGACTAGCCATGTCGGCCCGGATTCTCTGTCATATGGATGCTAGCGACACTGTCATATACGTGAGCCAAAAGGCGCAAACGGTCCCGGGCCATGGTAAGGTGACACCCGTGGGAATACCGTGCGTGAGGCCGCAAAGTGATATGAGGTGTTACAGGCTAGATCGGTTTGACTTGGAATCGGGGTCCCGACAGCGTTGGTATCAGAGCCTGACTGCCTGTAGGATTACCAAGCCAAACTGGTCGAAGTTGAGTCTAGAAATGCTTTAGTTATGTAAGGGAATTGATTGTGGGAGGGAACGTAAGGCTCTTTTTACTCCTTTACCTTATGCCCTCTAATCTGAGTCACCCTCTTCTCTTCTACGGGGATTAAGAACTAGGCTTCTCATCTTTCTATCAGGATCACGTGTTACTAATCCGTAGACTCGTAGGATTGATGGATTTAAGCCTCAGTTCAGTTCCTACTACTTCCGTATGTTGACCATTGATCCCGGAAGTTTATATTGTGATGTTGAGTGGTTATGCCACCATTTTGTAGGATGTCTCAAATCCTTTGAGCATTTACAGCCGTTATGCTGTCCGAGTCATCCCAGGTTTCTAAACAGTCTGATGCATTTGCAAATCCCGTCCTCCCGTACCTGATGTCCTTTGGGGCCGGATTAAGCACACTGATCGGTCTGTTGAGGTACTCCGTTACCTCGACGTGTATGTTGGAGTTATTGTTATGACCCTAGGTGTCTTAGAGGACCACTTAGTAATCTAGCAATGCTTGCATCCCCAGTGTGATGATTCTGGCCACTATTTTTGAAAGCATCCCGTGATGCCATTTAGTTAGTAGGCATTCTATTTCTGGGTTCTTGAACCCAAGATTCACTCTACTTAACTCGTGTAGCTAGTGTTTGCTAGTTCCCTTAAGTTATTAGTAACCTTTGCATTAGTCCTCGAGGTCCGAGGTATATCGTTCTTCTAAATACCATGAACCATTCTTGGCAGGAGTTCGTTTGAACCAAAAGGTCACGACCAGAGTGCTCTTAATGAGTTCTCCATTCTACATTGTGAATCTGCCAGTTCTACCCTTTCTCCATGGGTTATCCGGAAGAAATGTTGAGCTTCGCCCGACATACTAATCTATGCATCCACAACTCAGAAAACCATATGTTCCTTTGAGTTGTCCCTCTTTAGTTATTTTCTGGCCCTCGTCTATCAATTGATAGTCAGGAGTAATTGTGCATTTGTGTTATCAATGCCTATTATTCTTGTGGTCTGTCAAGCCATTCTGATCCGGAATGACTAGGAGAAACAAACTCCAGTACCTCGTCCATCTCTGGGTTGGGCCAAAGTAGTTGTATTCCACAGATCAAAATGCCAATCCAGCTTTTGCTCTGTTCTACCTTGGAGTGTTACCATCTTTATGTCAAGAATGTCATGAGAATTGCACCACCTCTTATGAATTCATTGACGCAGTGATACTCCTCGCCATCATCACTCGTTTCTTGGTCCCGTGTTATTGTAACCGGAACACCGACAAGTGAATCGTGATGCGTGAAATCAATACTCCTAGCAACTCTGTTGCTTGGTAGTTAAAGGACAATAATTTCATCGTTAGCGTGTTGGTTATTGAATCACTATACTAGGATTGATCGTGCTACCTTGTTCTTATTCTGGTGCACTCTTCAAACTTTGGGTTAGGATTGAATCCCTTGCTTATTTGATCATATCGTCTTGCTCTGAAAAGCAAGATTGTTCTCGATCTTAATAACATGTCGGTGGATCGTGATTTTCCAAATATCTTCTTGGAAGTACCACCAGGTTGTCCCTAACCGATATGTTGAGTTCGTGAACAAGTTGGTTCCCTGTAAACCACCCCTTCTCCAATAATCCGTGTTGGATACCCTGAGCTAGTTGGTCAAGCTAAACAACAACTTGGAGAGTTGGAAGATAAAAGCTTGCCAGCCTAGATCATTTCAAGGGATATATCTGCGTGTGTTGAAGATAGATGATATCTTCATCGCTTGGTCCCTATGATCAGTTGTTGGACCTATTGTCGTATCAAGACTTTGATTTGAGTATGGGCTATCACAAAATCAAATCAGAACCAACGATGTTCATAATGTTGTCTTACTCGTGGTTGATCCCTCGAGCATACACCATTATATCTTTGGGTCTGACCAATGCTATCACTTGTTCACATAATTATGGAATTCCATCTCCATGGAAACCTGGATGAATTGTTGTTGAGCCCATCAGCAACACTGCTACCTTCTCCATGACTCGTGTTGAACATCCAGCTAGTATTGGAAACTTTATAAGCATTATCTTCGTGTTCCGTTCATGAAGCATATGTTGGATGAAAGAAGTGACTTACTCTAATTCATGTGCATTAGATGCAAATTGCCGCCGTGAATTCAAGAAAGTTTGTTTTGCTTCCTCTGGAATCATCCCAAGTCAGTCATGCATATGTGCGAAGTATACCGTGGTTTGGAGACTTGAAACCTTCATTCTATATGTATCCCTAGCACACCAAGCCACTAACTGACTTGTTCAAGGAGAAGGAGTTCCTTCATAAGAGCTAATCCGGACTTATGAAAGAACTTCGATATCCTCGTTGATGGTTCCCAACCAGAACTCGGTAGTGTTTCATTGTAAGACTACCATGTGGGCATGCTTGTCTGGGACAACGTGTTCACATGTTGCAGCAGAACCAGCTCATGTTTTGGAGCTTACTACCGTAGTCCATCTCCCGAGAATCTTACAACGTCTTCTCGTCGATTTGTGTTGCAAACCTTAATTTTCTTTCTAGACTTGATGAGTCTGGAATATACTGAAACCAACTAGATCTGAATCTCAGGCAGATATGATGGTTGGAACATTTCCCAAGAATTATAATATTGCCCTCTCGATAACCGGTAAAGTGGATGTCGTGGCCAACACATCCAGTCGGAAGGCCTATTATTGTAGTACCTTGATTGAGGAAGTTGGCCACCTCCCCATAAGGACTTCGTAGGATTTACTCCAGAAGTTGTTCTTTATGGATCCTTTGTATTCCGAAGTCCGACCTACTACTTGATGTTCAAGATACCAAACCACATCTAATGGGTTACGCTAGAACATCAAGGAGAACATTAGAAGCGGAGTGCTAAATGTCTCTCGATCGATCATCCAGATTTTGCTCTCTTGGCTTCGCTAAGGTGAAATCTGAGAAAGTGTTGTCCTCCTTTGCACCTGCATCCTCCAGCACCGTTCATCATGCTAGTATGTTGTGTTGCCAGGATCCTCGGCACGGATGTTGGTAAAACCTTGATGAATATGGAAATGCTCAAGTTCTGGAGAGCATACTCAGACACTAGGTTATATCCCCGGTATCAACGGGAATGTGCCTTCCGCTTGCCGAGTTGCTCTATAACCATAGTTTCCTTTCCGATCTGAGTATGCCATTTCTCTGAACTCCTTCAAATGATCGTTTGCGATTTTCCTTGGGCTGGTATAAAGACTTTCAATGATCTATGTATCAAAAGTAATTCTTTTTGCCACTTAAGGGAATATTTCTACGAGCCACCTTCCCTAAGGTGCCCCGTTATGGAGTCATGGCAATTATCTCCTTGCTACTTTGAAACCATGCACTGTCTTATTCAGCGTGGAATTGTGTTTATCAACTTGAATCTTCGTTCTCTGTTTCACTTCATCCCTCTCTCGATCTATGTGTTGAGTCCCAGCTCAAGAGATACTCAACGTCGCATTCCGTGAGTTGATCGTGAGTTGCTCGATCTTTAAGGAGATCGATTTCTATAGAGTTTCCCTTGTCGTCATCGTGTCGGATGAAAATCTCGAAAGCAAAGACGTCAACGTTAATTGAAGCAACGGATCAACATCTTCGCGAAGAGCAATTGGATCATGAATATCGTGTTGGCTTGTGTCCCTCTGTCTTCTTACCTCACGTCTTGAATCTCGGGACGAGATTCTTGTTTAGTGGGGGTGAGCTGTCACAACCCTAGATCAGCCCTTGTTTGACTTTTGCTTGTTCCTCATGTCATCATGTTTAATTTTCAAAGAAACTTGAAATGGGGATGTTGAAACCCTAGCACCAAATGCATTCAACTAGGTTCAAGTAAACAATATTTTCAATGAACCCAAATGCCCTTTAGAAAAGTTCATGATTTTTGTTAAAGGTGAAAACCTCTGCCAAAAATGATGCACCTATTTCTAGGCCATCCTGGATTTTTGAATTAAATCTTATTGTATTTGACTTTTGGGCATTTAAATGCTATAAATAATTTAAATGTTCAAATAATGCTGGAACTATTTTTGGGCCACTGAAATAATTCAGCAAGTGTCCACGAATATTTTCAGGATTTTAGGAAATGCCTTGGTATTTTTCCTAAACTCAAAACAGAGGCAAATAATTAGAAAACAAAAACAAATTAGAAAACAGAAGAGAGAGAGAACCTTACCTGGGCCTTACCTGCAGCCCAAGTGGCTAGGCCAGCCCACCTCCCCGGCTCCTGTCGCCTTCCTCCTCCTGCCAGTAGGAGCAGGGGCGCGTGGTCGCCGCGCGCGCGCGCCAGCTCCTGCTTCCACCGCGACGCCCGGCTCTTCTGAGGGCGCTACGGAGACGCCCAGAGACCCCTCTCTCCTCTCCCTCACTCGCTGCACTCTCTCCCTCCCCTCTGCCCTTTCTCCAGCAGCCGCCCGAGCGCCACCGAGCTCGCCGCTGCCGCCCGCCTGACCACCGTACCTCCCTCGCCTCTCGCTGTGCTAGGAAGCTCCGCTACTTCATCCTCGTTCCTCCTTGCCGAGCCACGCGACGAGGAGAGCCCCGAAGCGACGCCCGCAACAACATCTCCAACCACGGCCGGCCGAGATCGCCGCCGCCGTCTCGTTGCCCCAGGCCATCCCCGAGCACGCTGACCTTCCCTACGTCTTCGTTGTGAGCTCACGGACCGAACCCCCCTCTCCTCCGCCTCGATTGCTCGCCGTAGTCATCGATTCATCGGATACAGAAACCCGCCGCCACCCGAGCTCATCGCCGGTGATGCTCCGGTGGCCTTTCAATCACAAAGACCGACCCAACACACTCGCACACGCACGTAGTTGCTGCCCCGCTGCTCGTTTTGCTCGCCCGCTTGCTCCAGCCGCAGCTGCCTTACACACCGAGCTCCGGCCGACGCCTCGAGCTCGATTCCGACGAGCTCAGGCCACCCCAGCTCCTCTCGTTCGCTCCACCAGTTGTGCCGCATCGCCAGCTTGCCATAGCTCCAAACCGCGCTCAAAACCATCGCCTGTAGCATCGTCCCGAGGAACTCCGGCGATCCTCCGCCGTCGGGTTTGGTCGCCGGCGTCCAACTCCGGTGGATGATGACGTGGTGCCATCATCAGCAGCTAACACCACTAATTAACTCCACTCTCTAGACACTGACAGTGGGCCCTGCTGCCCAATTAAGCCGCTAGTTAAATTTAAGTTAGTTTAATTAACAAACCAGCGGACCCACGCGTCAGGGCTGACTTGCTGACGTGGACGTTGACCCGACCCCACCTGTCTGTGACTCTATGCAGCACTGGGTCACTGACTAGTGGACCCCACTGGTCAGGTTTGACCCGGGGCAGCTCTGTTGAACTGCTGACGTCACACCGACGTCATGCTGACGCAATTAATCCTTTTCTGGATTTAAAATAATTCAGAAAATTCCAGAAAATAGTATAAACTTCTAAAAATCATATAAAATCAACCGTAGCTCAGAATGAAATAATTTATATAAGAAAAATTATCAGAAAAATGCAATCTATCCATCTGTATCATTTTCATGCATGTCAAACTAAGTTATACCTGCTTTATAGGTGAAAACATGATAATGCACTATTTGAAGTCATAGTTTGAATTTGAATTTGAACCTTGAGTTCAAATCAACCCAAACCTTTCTGTTGCTAGTTGCATTAGGCCAAATCACGTCATATTGCCATGTCATGATCATGCATCATATTGTGCATTGCATTGATTGTGTTCTTCCTTGTTTGCCGGTGATTGTCCCCTCTCGATAGCCGTGATTCCGACGATGAGATCGATGACACCGATGAAGAGATATACTATCTTCGGAAGTGTCAGGCAAGCAAAACCCCCTTGTTCATTCCGATACAATCCCACTCTCTCGCTCCTGCTCTCTTTTACTGCATTAGGACAACAACGATTCAACTGTTACATGCTGCGGTAGTTGAACCCCTTATCCTCTGCATGACCTGTCATTGCCACAGTAAATAGATGAAACCCACTAGCATGAGTAGGAGTTGTTTGAGCCCTGATGTGCCTACTCATTCATGCTTGTTTGTCATGCCTGCTACTGCTTAGAGTTGAGTCGGGTCTGATTCATCGGGGATGAGTTGGAATGGTGATGAACATGTCCTACTGTGTGTGAGCTAAGTGTGTGAACACGATTTGGTAAAGGTAGCGGTGAGAGGCCATGTAGGAGTACATGGTGGGTTGTCTCATTGAAGCCGTCCTCAGGAACTGAGTTCTGTGTTTGTGATCCATGATACAGTTACTACCACGCATTGGGCCCGAAACCAATGGACCCTCTCGGCTTCTTAATCACCCTTGTCCTCTGTCCAGGAGTTGCACGTAGTTTCTGGTGTTTGTAGTAAGCTGGAGGCCGTGGACAGCGCTGACCAAGGGGTGGGCTGTGATGCGGTAGGCTCGTGGCCCGGTGTACCGAGTCGCCCGTTTGGTGTCTCGGGAACCCTGCACACATCGTTCGGGGCCGTATGTGGAAACCTCGGCCGGACTCCCTGCGGATGGAACCTGAATAGGCGATAAACCTGGACTAGAGACTTGAGTGTTTAGGTAGGCTGTGGCCGACTCCCTCGCCAGGCTTCCGCTTGAAGGTTGCCGAGGTACACGACGTGTACATGGTGGTAAGTGGCGAGAGCGTGTGTGACGAAGTACACCCCTGCAGGGTTAATATGATCTATTCGAATAGCCGTGTCCGCGGAAATGGACTTCTGGGTTGCCTATAACAGTTCATAGACAAGTGAAAGTGGATACTCTAAAATGCGCAAGATAAGCGTGAGTGCTATGGATGGCGTTCTCGTAGGGAGACGGGAGCGGATCCATAGTGGAGTATTGATATGGTGATTATGTGGACTCGTGTGCGCCACCTCAAAGAGTTACTTGCAGTCATAGTTTAGGATAGCCACCGAGTCAAAGCTGGCTTGCTGCAGTCAAACTCCACCCCCCCCTTCGTTGATACCGATGCATATGTAGCTAGTTCTGATGTAAGTCTTGCTGGGTACATTTGTACTCACGTTTGCCTATTTTATGTTTTGCAGAGAGACTTCAGTCTCGCTAGTAGTACCGCTTGGACTTCGACGTTTAGCTTGATACCTCAGCTACGATCTTGTGCCCTCGGCAGGATCTGGTAGATAGTCAGGCTTCTCAGCCTTTTTCATTTGTAGATGTCTGTACTCAGACATGTTAAGCTTCCGCATGTGCTTTGACTTGTATGCTCTGAATGTTGGGTCATGAGACCCATGTTTGTAATATCTGGCTCTTCGGGGCCTAATGAATAAATACTCTGAGTCGTAGAGTCTTGTTGTGATGCCATGTTGTATTTGCACATATCGAGCATATTGTGTGTATGATTGAAATGCTTGGTATGTGTGGGATCCGACAATCTAGTTGTCTATCCTTAGCAGCCTCTCTTATGGGGAAATGTAGTCTAGTGCCTCCTTGAGACATAGTAGTCCGCTACAGCCCGGTTCACCGGAGTCCTGCTAGCCCAGCACTACTGCTCTGGACACTTGACTGGCCGGCATGTGTTTCATATCGTTCCTGTGTCTGTCCCTTCGGGGAAATGTCACGCTGTGACATCCGGAGTCCTGCCTAGCCTGCTACAGCCCGGGTTCCCAGAGTCTTGTTAGCCCAGTGCTACAGCCCGGATTCGCACGCTGCTGACCGACACGTTCGATATGGATTCATGTATGCCTGTCCCCATACGTTAGTGCCGCTTTGGGTTCACGACTAGCCATGTCGGCCCGGATTCTCTGTCATATGGATGCTAGCGACACTGTCATATACGTGAGCCAAAAGGCGCAAACGGTCCCAGGCCATGGTAAGGCGACACCCGTGGGAATACCGTGCGTGAGGCCGCAAAGTGATATGAGGTGTTACAGGCTAGATCGGTTTGACTTGGAATCGGGGTCCCGACAATTCCTCGTGATCCCATAGGTGTCGTTTTCCCCGACATCTTTGGCGTGCCAGGTAGGGGGCGCAAGCTGTGAAAATCCGGTTTGAAGGTTAGCACACCGACTTCATCATCACCATGGCCCCCAGGAGAAAGGGGATCACAGCGATCGGCTCGTCCGGGGCCGGCCCGTCCGTGCCAGCGCGAGCAGGCGGTCGGGTGCCCACAGATGGGGCCGAGGACGTGGCCCGCGAGCATCCACGACATTCTGGCGATCGGAGCTAGGCAAGCGGTGTCGTCCGAATCCGAGACGACGAGCCACGCGCCGCTGGGTCCGGGGGCAGGGCCGTGCGGCCCGCGGGCGTTGCTGCAGCCTCTACGGCACCCCAGCCGGCGCGTGCGCCGCGCCCTTCCCAGGCCGCGTGCGATGAGCAACACCGCGATGCCGGAGCCCCCGGGCACCGCCGTGGAAAGAGCCCTGTGCACCACTCACAGGACGAACCAGGCCGGCGTGCGCGCTCAGACGCCAGTGCAGACAGCGTGCGACGGCGAGACCACGACAGAGCCCCTTTGAACCCGGTTAGGAGTCAGAGCGCGTCACGGTCTACGCAGATCTCGCTGCCGCCTACGCCAGCGGAAGCGCTGGCGCGCGTGCAGCTGCTCCTCGACTTCCCCCTTGCTGCGGAGAAGCTCGACGAGTGGAGAGCCACCATCCGAAGCCTTGTCAGCTTCGCCAACAAAGACGAGCCGCTCCCGACGGGACCCTCGCACCGGCGTCCTGACGAGCCGGTGCATGCCGGCGGTGGGGGGACTAGAGACGCTGCGACCATGGTGCACTCCCCCCCCCCCGCGGCCGCGACAACAGCCACCGGTCCGTCGACCCGACGTCGGTGACAACATTCCCACAGCGTCGTCCGACCCGCGAACACGCCGTGACCAACATCAAGTCCTTCGGGAACGGGCCCAGGAAGACGCTCGAACTACCATCGAACAACGACAGGAGACGCGCCATCAGTCAGATCAGCGTGCAGGGCCTACTATGAACCACCCGGCGCCGGGGGGCCCCGGCGACCTGCCTTACAAGGTGGGTTGTCCAGCCTTTACCCGAGAGCTGCGGCAGTTCCAGTGGCCCTCCAACCGCACGTTCAAGCCCGATGTTGGTGAGAAGTACAATGACAAGACCCACCCGTCGGAGTTCCTCAGCATCTACACCATCGCGACGCAAGTTGCTGGAGCTCGTGACGACAAGGTGCTTGCCAATTACTTCCCGTTGGCACTCAAACCCAATGTCATGTCATGGTTGATGCACTTGCCAGTGGATTCCATTTCTTCTTGGTCAGATTTGTGTCATGAGTTTGTTGGCGCCTTCACTGGAGGCCACCAAACTCATGGCCAGGCAAGCGATTTGCATATCATCCCCCAGAAAGAAGGTGAAAACCTACGCAAGTACATACAGAGGTTCAACTGGGTGCAGTACAACATCCCAGATGTTCATCCCGCCGCCGTTATCAGCGCATTCCATCAGAATGTGCACAAACGCAAGATGCGTGAAGAGTTGTCAATGAACAAGGTCAAAGATGTGGCCGAACTTTGTGTTCTGGCCGATAGATGTGCTTGAGCTGAAGAGGGGAGGAAGTACCCGGCGAGGACGCCGGTGCGGAAACCGACTCCACAGATGAAGACACCGCCGCCCCGACAAAGAAAGGTCGGCACCGCAACAGGAAGCGCAAGGGCAAGACTGTGCTTGTCGTTGAGGGATCCGGCGAGCTCGGCCCCGCCAAAAAGGCCAAGGCTGACGACCCCGGCAAGGAGGCTGCCGGGTGTGCCGCCTGCTTGGCCCTGGCGGCCGCCGGCAAGCAAGGAGGCTCCGACAAGCAGTACTGCAAGATCCACCGCACAAAGGGCCATGACCTCCAGAACTGCCGACAAGTTGAGCTGCTTGCAGAAAAGCAGAAGGCTGAATATGAAAGGCGAGACAAGGAGAAGGGTCAGGATGGTGCTGAGGGATCTGGCAAGAAGCGTGGCGGCCAAGGGGGTCACCGCGGCAAAGATAATCAACAAGAGAGGACCGCTCGGGGCCGCGATAAGAAAGAGGATGATGATGATCACGACGAGGACGACGAGTCCGGCGAGCATGAGTTCCAGAAGGCTACAGAGGCTATGTGCGTCCACGGTGGTGCCTCTTTGCACACCTCACAGCGCCAGCTGAAGCAGTGGGCGCGTGAGGTCACTGCGGCAGAGCCGTCCTTTGATGCCCAGAAGCCACTGAAGTGGTCCCGCACGCCCATTGTTTTTGACACCGAGGATCACCCTGACCGCACAACTGCGTTCGGGTGTTTGCCGTTGTTGGTTTCACCAACAATACGCAACCTCAAGGTGACCAAAGTGCTGGTTGACGGTGGGGCCGGTCTAAATTTGATATCGCCCGCTGTGATCAAGAAGCTGCAGATTCCTGATGGAGACCTCGAAGAGACAGGCATGTTTCAAGGGGTCAACCCGGGAAGGAGCCAGCCTAAAGGTAAAATCACGCTGCCTGTTACATTTGGGGGCGAGCTGAACTATAGGACGGAGAAGATCGTCTTCGATGTCACCAAGATCCCCTTGCCATACAATGGGATCCTTGGCCGCCCAACGCTGGCCAAGTTCATGGCGGCGTCCCACTATGCCTACAACACGTTGAAGATGCCGGGGCTACTGACCATCATCACCGTCCCCTCTAACAAGAAAGACACACTCATCTGTGCGGACCAACTCTACTGAGAGGTAGTTGCAGCAACTGCCACTAGGGCACTTGCTCCTGCCGCTGAAGCTCCAGGGAGGAAGAAGGCCGGCAGGACTCCTTCCGGCAAGAACTCTTGCACCCACTCCGGCAAGCGCAGCTCTGCGGAGTGTTGTGCTCCCGTTGAGGACGTGCCAGAGAGCTCCACCGGCAAGAGCAAAAAGTCCAAGGCTGCACCACCAGAAACCAAGAAGGTGTCCATCAAGGAGGACGGCACGGGCGGGGCTTTCACTATAAGCTCCACCCCCGACAGCAAATAGGAAAGTGTGCTCGGTGCCTTCCTGCAGGTGAATGTCGATGTATTTCCATGGCAAGCATATGACATCCCCGACGTTCCCAGGGAGGTGATTGAGCACCATCTTGCTATCTGTCCTCACGCGTGGCCCGTCAAGCAGAAGGTCAGGAAGCAAGCTTTGGAGCGGCAAGAGTTCATCATTGAAGAGATTAGGAAGTTGGAGGT
The DNA here is from genome assembly GCF_018294505.1 of Triticum aestivum. Taxonomy (NCBI): domain Eukaryota; kingdom Viridiplantae; phylum Streptophyta; class Magnoliopsida; order Poales; family Poaceae; genus Triticum; species Triticum aestivum. Next base: position 331,859,162 of record NC_057799.1, read on the forward strand.
GGCAGGCCTAGTAAGAGGAGTACTCCATCCCACGTGGTTGGCCAATCCGGTGGTGGTACGTAAGGCAAACAGGAAGTGGAGGTTGTGTATTGACTACACAGACATCAATAAAGCCTGTCCAAAGGATCCTTTCCCTCTGCCACGCATCGACCAGATTGTAGACTCCACTGCCGGGTGTGACCTGCTGTCATTCCTCGATGCCTATTCAGGATACCACCAGATCTTCATGATGAATGAAGATGAAGAGAAGACCGCGTTCATCACCCCATGTGGTACGTATTGTTTTGTACGAATACCTTCCGGGTTGAAGAGCGCTGATACGTCTCCGACGTATCTATAACTTTTGAGTGCTCCATGCTATATTATCTTCTTTTTTGGACATTATTGGGCTTTATTATTCACTTTTATATTATTTTTGGGACTAACCTATTAACCAGAGGCCCAGCCCAGAATTGTTGTTTTTTGCCTATTTCAGAGTTTCGTAGAAAAAGAATATCAAACGGAGTCCAAACAGAATGAAACCTTCGGGAACGTGATTTTTGGAACAAACAAGATCCAGGAGACTTGGACCCTACGTCAAGAAATAAAAGAGGAGGCCACGAGGTAGGGGGCGCGCCTCCCCCCCCCCAGGCGTGCCCTCCATGCTCGTGGGGCCCCTGTTGCTCCACCGACGTACTCCTTCCTCCTATATATACCTACATACCCCCAAACGATCAGATACAGAGCCAAAAACCTAATTCCACTGCCGCAACCTTCTGTACCCATGAGATCCCATCTTGGGGCCTGTTCCAAAGCTCCGCCGGAGGGGGCATCGATCACGGAGGGCTTCAACATCAACACCATAGCCCCTCCGATGAAGTGTGAGTAGTTTACCTCAGACCTTCGGGTCCATAGTTATTAGCTAGATGGCTTGTTCTCTCTTTTTGGATCTCGATACAATGTTCTGCCCCTCTCTCGTGGAGATCTATTCGATGTAATCTTCTTTTGCGGTGTGTTTGTTGAGACCGATGAATTGTGGTTTATGATCAAGTTTATCTATGAACAATATTTGAATCTTCTCTGAATTCTTTTATGTATGATTAGTTATCTTTGCAAGTCTCTTCGAATTATCTGTTTGGTTTGGCCTACTAGATTGATCTTTCTTGCAATGGGAGAAGTGCTTAGCTTTGGGTTCAATTTTGCAGTGTCCTTTCCCAGTGACAGTAGGGGCAGCAAGGCACTTATTGTATTGTTGCCATCGAGGATAACAAGATGGGGTTTTTATCATATTGCATGAATTTATCCCTCTACATCATGTCATCTTGCTTAAGGCGTTACTCTGTTCTTATGAACTTAATACTCTAGATGCATGTTCGATAGCGGCCGATGTGTGGAGTAATAGTAGTAGATGCAGGCAGGAGTCGGTCTACTTGTCTCGGACGTGATGCCTATATACATGATCATACCTAGATATTCTCATAACTATGCTCAATTCTGTCAATTGCTCAACGGTAATTTGTTCACCCACCGTAAAATACTTATGCTCTTGAGAGAAGCCACTAGTGAAACCTATGGCCCCCGGGTCTATCTTCATCATATTAATCTTCCAACACTTAGTTATTTCTGTTGCTTTTACTTTGCTTTTATTTTACTTTGCATCTTTATCATAAAAATACCAAAAATATTATCCTATCATATCTATCAGTTCTCACTCTCGTTAGTGACCATGTAGGGATTGACAACCCCTTATCGCGTTGGTTGCGAGGATTTATTTGTTTGTGTAGGTGCGGGGGACTCGCGTGTAGCCTCCTACTGGATTGATACCTTGGTTCTCAAAAACTGAGGGAAATACTTACGCTACTTTGCTGCATCACCCTTTCCTCTTCAAGGGAAAACCAACGCAGTGCTCAAGAGGTAGCAAGAAGGATTTCTGGCGCCGTTGCCGGGGTGGTCTACGCAAAAGTCAACATACCAAGTAACCATCACAACCCTTATCTCCCGCATTACATTATTTGCCTTTTGCCTCTCATTTTCCTCTCCCCCACTTCACCCTTGCCATTTTATTCGCCCTCTCTTTTCCGTTCGCCTCTTTTCTGTTTGCTTGCCTTGTCGTCATGGCTAGTCCTTTATCTTCTCCGTTGTCTCCCGAAAATGAAGTTCTCAATTTTAAACAAAGGGAGGGAGATAAAAGACGCTTGGTATAGAATTTGCAATGCTCAAAATAGATCTACCAGGAAGCAATCTACTTCCGTTCTTCTCCGCAATTTTTATGTAGGTGCTAATCCTTGGTATAGATACATTCTTGAAACCATTACCGGAGGGAATTTCTTGGGTAGCCATACTTTTGACTCTTATAATGCTATGATAGATTTATTTGGCTCACCAACTCTCTTGGTTAATGGAACTATCTTAACTTTGGAGCATGTAATGCAAAGACTTGAAATTATTGAAAATAAAGTTGCTACCATAGAACTAATTGAAAATTTGGATAAAAAGATCCACAACCAAATTACCCAATATGGATCTAAGGTAGGAGTCACCTTGAAAAATATTAAGGAAAAGGAACCCATAGTTAATGAAAGAATAAATCAAGATTCCACTAGAATCGATAAACTTGAGGGTATCATTGCCAACTTGGGAACCGCTTTTTCTTCCGTAAAGAATAATCCTAGTCCTCCCACTAAAATTGCCAAGCTTATGTATGTTCCTAAAAATAAGGGTGAATCCTCTAGTAAGGAAACTGCGGATCTCAAATCTATAAGTATTCATCCCAATCTTTTCGCTATCATTAAGGAACCATTTGCTACAAATGAATTTTTCGATCTTGTGCCTAAAAGTTTGATAATTAGTAAAAAGAAAGAAACTCCTAAGGATGATAGATGTCTTATTGAAGAATTACCCACCAAAGATGGCAATACCTAGTTCTATCCTTGCTTTTATGCCTAGCTAGGGGCGTTAAACGATAGCGCTTGTTGGGAGGCAACCCAATTTTATTTTTTGTTTTTTGCTTTTGTTTCTGTTTAGGAATAAATATTTGTTATAGCCTCTGCTTAGATGTGTCTTTATGTTTTAATTAGTGTTTGTGCCAAGTTAAACCTATAGGATCTTCTTGGATGATAGTTATTTGATCTTGCAGAAATTTCCAGAAACTTTCTGTTCACGAAAATAATTGTTAAAAATCACCAGAATGTGATACAATATTGATTCCAATTGCTGCTGATCAATAAAAAAATTGCCTAGGTCTTCCTCTTTTGGCTGAGTTTTTGAAGTTCCAGAAGTTTGCGTTAGTTACAGATTACTACAGATTGTTCTGTTTTTGACAGATTCTGTTTTTCGTGTGTTGTTTGCTTATTTTGATGAATCTATGGCTAGTAAAATAGTTTCTAAACCATAGAGAAGTTGGAATACATTAGGTTTAACACCAATATAAATAAATAATGAGTTCATTACAGTACCTTGAAGTGGTGTTTTGTTTTCTTTCGCTAACGGAGCTCACGAGATTTTCTGTTAAGTTTTGTGTTGTGAAGTTTTCAAGTTTTGGGTGAAAGATTTGATGGATTATGGAACAAGGAGTGGCAAGATCCTAAGCTTGTGGATGCCCATGGCACCCCCAAGATAATCTAAGGACACCAAAAGCCAAAGCTTGGGGATTCCCCGGAAGGCATCCCCTCTTTCGTCTACTTCCATCGGTAACTTTACTTGGAGCTATATTTTTATTCACCACATGATATGTGTTTTGCTTGGAGCATCTTGTATTATTTGAGTATTTATTTGTTAGTTTACCACAATCATCCTTGATGTACACACCTTTTGAGAGAGTCAGACATGATTCGGAATTTATTAGAATACTCTATGTGCTTCACTTATATCTTTTGAGCTATATAGTTTTGCTCTAGTGCTTCACTTATATCTTTTAGAGCACGGTGGTGGATTTGTTTTATAGAAACTATTAATCTCTCATGCTTCACTTATATTATTTTGAGAGTCTTAAAATAGCATGGCAATTTGCTTTCATTAATATCATGTGAAATTTGATGCTTGATAATTGTTTTGAGATATAAAGGTGGTAATATCATAGTTGTGCTAGTTGAGTAATTGTGGAATTGAAAAATACATGTGTTGGAGTTTGTGATTCCCGTAGCATGCACGTATGGTGAACTGTTATGTAACGAAGTCGGAGCATGAAGTATTTGTTGATTGTCTTCCTTTGTGTGGCGGTCGGGATCGCGCGATGGTTAACTCCTACCAACCCTTCCCCTAGGAGCATGCGTAGTAGTACTTTGCTTCGAGGGCTAATAATTTTTTTGCAATAAGTATATGAGTTCTTTATGACTAATGTGAGTCCATGGATTATACACACACTTACCCTTCCACAATTTTCTAGCCTCTTCGGTACCGTGCATTGCCCTTTCTCACCTTGAGAGCTGGTGCAAACTTCGCCGGTGCATCCAAACCCCGTGATATGATATGCTCTATCACACATAAACCTCCTTATATCTTCCTCAAAACAGCCACCATACCTACCTATCATGGCATTTCCATAGCCATTCCGAGATATATTGCCATGCAACTTTCCACCGTTTCATTTATCATGACACGTTCATCATTGTCATATTGCTTTGCATGATCATGTAGTTGACATTGTATTTGTGGCAAAGCCACCATTCATAATTATTTCATACATGTCGCTCTTGATTCATCGCATATCCGGTAGACCACCGGAGGCATTCGTATAGAGTCATATTTTGTTCTAAGTATTGAGTTGTAATTCATGAGTTGTAAGTAAATAAAAGTGTGATGATCATCATTATTAGAGCATTGTCCCAAGTGAGGAAAGGATGATGGAGACTATGATTCCCCCACAAGTCGGGATGGGACTCCGGACTAAAAAAAAGAGGCCATTAAAAAAGAGAAAAGGCCCAAATAAAAAATGAGAGAAAAAGAGAGAAGGGACAATGTTACTATCCTTTTACCACACTTGTGCTTCAAAGTAGCACCGTGATCTTCATGATAGAGAGTCTCTCATTTTGTCACTTCATATACTAGTGGGAAATTTCATTATAGAACTTGGCTTGTATATTCCAATGATGGGCTTCCTCAAATGCCCGAGGTCTTCGTGAGCAAGCAAGTTGGATGCACACCCACTTAGTTTCTTTTTGAGCTTTCATACACTTATAGCTCTAGTGCGTCCATTACATGTAAATCCCTACTCCTCGCATTAACATCAATTGATGTGCATCTCCATAGCCCGTTGATTAGCCTCGTTGATGTGAGACTTTCTCCTTTTTTGTCTTCCCGCATAACCCCTACCATTATACTTTATTCCACCATAGTGCTATATCCATGGCTTGCGCTCATGTATTGCGTAAGAATTGGAAAGGCTGAAGCGCGTTAAAAGTATGAACCAATTGCTTGGCCAAAACCGGGGTCGAACATGATATGAATATTTTGTGTGGGGAAGATGGAGCATAGCCAGACTATATGATTTTGTAGGGATAACTTGCTTTGGCTATGTTATTGTGATAAGACATAATTGCTTAGTTAGTATGCTTGAAATATTATTGCTTTTATGTCAACATTAAACTTTTATCTTGAATCATATCGGATCCGAACATTCATGCCACAATAAGAAGAATTACATTGAAATTATGCCAAGTAGCATTCCGCATAAAAAATTCTGTTTTTATCATTTACCTACTCGAGGACGAGCAGGAATTAAGCTTGGGGATGCTTGATACGTCTCCAATGTATCTATAATTTTTGATTGCTCCATGCTATATTATCTTCTGTTTTGGACATTATTGGGCTTTATTATTCACTTTTATATTATTTTTGGGACTAACCTATTAACCGGAGGCCCAGCCCAGAATTGCTGTTTTTTTGCCTATTTCAGTGTTTCGCAGAAAAAGAATATCAAACGGAGTCCAAACGGAATGAAACCTTCGGGAACGTGATTTTTGGAACGAACAAGCCCCAGGAGACTTGGACCCTACGTCAAGAAATAAAAGAGGAGGCCAAGAGGTAGGGGGCGCGCCTACCCCCCCTAGGGGCGCCCTCCACGCCCGTGGGCCCCCTATTGCTCCACCGACGTACTCCTTCCTCCTATATATACCTACGTACCCCCAAACGATCAGATACGGAGCCAAAAACCTAATTCCACCGCCGCAACCTTCTGTACCCACGAGATCCCATCTTGGGGCCTATTCCGGAGCTCCGCCGGAGGGGGCATCGATCACGGAGGGCTTCTACATCAACACCATAGCCCCTCCGATGAAGTGTGAGTAGTTTACCATAGACCTTCGGGTCCATACTTATTAGCTAGATGGCTTCTTCTCTCTTTTTGGATCTCAATACAATGTTCTCCCCCTCTCTCATGGAGATCTATTCGATGTAATCTTCTTTTGTGGTGTGTTTGTTGCGACCGATGAATTGTGGGTTTATGATCAAGTTTATCTATGAACAATATTTGAATCTTCTCTGAATTCTTTTATGTATGATTGGTTATCTTTGCAAGTCTCTTCGAATTATCAGTTTGGTTTGGCCTACTAGATTGATCTTTCTTGCAATGGGAGAAGTGCTTAGCTTTGGGTTCAATCTTGCGGTGTCCTTTCCCAGTGACAGTAGGGGCAGCAAGGCACGTATTGTATTGTTGCCATCAAGGATAACAAGATGGGGTTTTTTTATATCATATTGCATGAATTTATCCCTCTACATCATGTCATCTTGCTTAAGGCGTTACTCTGTTCTTATGAACTTAATACTCTAGATGCATGCTGGATAGCGGTCGATGTGTGGAGTAATAGTAGTAGATGCAGGCAGGAGTCGGTCTACTTGTCTCGGACGTGATGCCTATATACATGATCATACCTAGATATTCTCATAACTATGCTCAATTCTGTCAATTGCTCAACAGTAATTTGTTCACCCACCGTAAAATACTTATGCTCTTGAGAGAAGCCACTAGTGAAACCTATGGCCCCCGGGTCTATCTTCATCATATTAATCTTCCAACACTTAGTTATTTCTGTTGCTTTTACTTTGCTTTTATTTTACTTTGCATCTTTATCATAAAAATACCAAAAATATTATCCTATCATATCTATCAGATCTCATTCTCGTAAGTGACCGTGTTGGGATTGTCAACCCCTTATCGCGTTGGTTGCGAGGATTTATTTGTTTGTGTAGGTGCGAGGGACTCGCGCGTAGCCTCCTACTGGATTGATACCATGGTTCTCAAAAACTGAGGGAAATACTTACACTACTTTGCTGCATCACCCTTTCCTCTTCAAGGGAAAACCAACGCAGTGCTCAAGAGGTAGCAAGCGCTAGTTCAACGTTTGCCCGAGCAGTCCAGATTGGTTTTGAGCCCCAGCTACATAGTAATATGGAAGCTTATATGGATGACATAGTGGTCAAAACCAAGGACAGGGCCACGCTCGTGCAAGATTTAGAAGAAACATTCGCAAACCTGCGCAAGATCAACCTCGAGCTCAACCCAGAGAAGTGCGTGTTCGGTGTCCCCTCCGGCAAACTTCTTTGTGTCTCAATGCAGAATCAAAGAAAATCCCGACAAGATCAAAGCAATTGAGCAGATTGATGCGCCGAAACGGGTCAAAGACGTCCGTAGGCTCACCGGCTTCGTTGCTGCCCTGAGTTGGTTCATCTCCAAATCTGCTGATCGTGCCCTCCCCTTTTTCAAATTTTTGAAAAAGGCGGGTCCAGTAAAATGGACTCCGGAGGCAGAGGCAGCACTGCAAGATTTGAAGAGGTACCTCTCCTCCACGCCAAGACTAGTCGCGCCTAAACCACGAGAGCCGTTGCTGCTGTACTTAGCAGCAACGAATCAAGTGGTCAGTGTTGCGCTGGTGGCGCAGAGGGAACCTGAGGGAGAAGCAGCAGTTGCAGCAGAGCCGTCGGATGGCGGGCCAGGGTCTTCCCTGGCAGAGCCTGACGCCGGCAAACTAGAACCCCCGGCAAGGCCCGAACCCGGCGAGGCAGAGCCTGAGCGGATGGGCGAAGTGGGACAAAAGAAGAAGATGGTGCAGCACCCAGTGTATTTTGTCAGTTCCCTCTTTCAGGGGGCTAGGTCAAGATATTCTGGAATGCAGAAGCTGCTTTTTGGCCTTCTCATGGCCTCGAGAAAGCTGCACCACTATTTCCAAGCGCACGAGATCACCGTCGTCACCCTCCGCCCTTTGCAATGGATTTTGCACAACCCAGATGCGACAGGGAGGATTGTGGAGTGGGCATTGGAGTTGTCGAGCTTTGGCCTCAGGTTTGAAAGTACTTCAACGATCAAGAGCCGAGCTTTGGCAGAGTTCATAGCAGAGTGGACCGCAACGCTCGACGAGGAGATTCAAGAGACCGCCCTTCCCGGCAAGGAGACGATCAGTGAGTAGATTATGTATTTCGATGGAGCTTTCTCACTCCAAGGTGCTAGTGCTGGCGTGCTACTCGTCGCACCCACCGGAGAGCACCTCAAGTACGTAATCCAGATGCACTTCCCCTGGGAAAAATCAATGAACAATACGGCGGAGTACGAGGGGTTGCTTGCCGGCCTCAGGATCGCGGCAGACCTCGGAATCAAGAAGCTCATCATCAGGGGTGATTCGCAGCTCGTCGTCTAGCAAGTCAACAAGGATTACCAGTGCCCGTTGATGGAGGCCTATGTGAGTGAAGAGAGGAAGTTGGAAGAACGTTTCGACTACCTACAGGCAGAACATGTTCCCCGAGCGGAGAACAGCATTGCCGACGACCTGTCGAAACGCGCTGCCCTCAAGTTGCCTGTGGAACCATGTACCTTTGTACTTCAGTTAATACAACCATCCATAGAGCCATCAGCAGGGAAGGACAGGCGAAGGAAGACAAGCCCCGGCAAGTACCTTCCCATCGAGCTCCCAGGAGCCGCTGGCAAGGAGGTTGCTGGGTACCCCAAGCTTGACGAGGGGCAACTACCTCCGACGGGGCCCCAGGCCCTGACCGTAGAGGAAGCTGCCCCTGCCACCGAAGATGTGCCTTTGTACCTTGCCATCGAGCCCCAGGCTCCGGCATGGGCGCAGCCCATCGTCCGTTTCCTCCAAATAGGAGAACTCCCTGAGGAGCAGGAAGAAGCAGAGAAAGTAGCCCGTCGGTCCAACATGTACCAGTTTGTGGATGATACCCTGTACAGAAGGAGGCCAAACGGAGTCAGGCTGAAGTGCATTCCTCGAGAGGACGGACTAGAGCTGTTGGCAGAGATACATGGAGGTATGTGTGGCTCCCACATAGGGTCAAGGGCCCTTGCCGGCAAGGCATTCCGGCAAGGTTTCTTCTGGCCCACAACCCTCCAGGATGCAGCTGCGCCAGTAACCAAGTGTGAAGCATGTCAGTTCCATTCGAAGAAGCTTCATCAACCAGCTCAAGCCCTTCAAACAATCCCTCTCTCCTGTCCATTTTCAGTCTGGGGGCTCGACATACTGGGCCCCTTCCCCCGTATCGTCGGGGGCTTTGAGTACCTGTATGTCGCAAATCGACAAGTTCACAAAATGGCCCGAAGTGGAGGCAGTGAGGAAGGTGACAACATAGTCAGCCGTCAAGTTCTTCAAGGGGCTAGTTTGCCATTTTGGTGTGCCAAACAGGGCCATCACCGACAATGCCACGCAGTTCACAAGCCGCACCTTTGTGCAATACATCCAGGACCTCGGTAGCAAGGTCTGTTCCGCTTCGGTGGCACACCCACGGAGCAACGGCCAGGCGGAGAGGGCAAATGCTGAAGTACTGCGAGGCCTACGGACAAAGACTTTTGACAGGCTGCACAAGTGTGGAAGGCACTGGATTGATGACTTGCCGACGGTTCTTTGGTCGATCAGAACGACACCAAATCGAGCCACCGGCCAGACACCTTTCTCCCTCGTTTACGGGGCAGAAGCAGTTCTCCCCACGGAACTCACATACGGGTCACCCCAATTGCTCGCTTATGATGAGCTTGAGCAAGAGCAACTGCGGCAAGATGACACAATGCTCCTTGAGGAAGATCGTCTTCGGGCGGCTGTGCGAGCAGCGCGCTACCAGCAAGCCTTGCGCCGCTACAATAGCCACAAGGTTCATGCCCGAAGCTTTGAGGAAGGCGACCTTATTCTTTGGCGCGTTCAGTCGGCCAAGAATTCCAACTAGTTGACGCCGAAGTGGGAAGGCCCTTATCGGGTAATACGAGTCACCAGGCCCGGCGCAGTCCACCTGGAGACCGAAGATGGTATTCCAGTAAGCAATTCCTGGAACATCGAACATCTTCGCAAGTTTTACCCATAAAGCGCGGTTGCCGGGCCCCCTGGCAGGACAGCTTTTTGTACAAGCCTTGCCGGCAAGGCACGTAACCCTTTGTACAAAGCCAGGCGCGGACCCTAAGCATAAATAAATGAAGCGCTGGTGCCCTAAGTTTTAGCATGCATGCTAGGTTAAGTCTCTCTTTGGTAGGGTTGATAGTGCCCAGCGGCAACTAACCCCTAGCATAGAGGTCGGGTGTGTGTCTTTCCGTCCTTTCCAGTCTTTTCTTTGGTTCGCAAGCTGCACAGGCGTTTCTGCTAAGCCATTTAAGTGCAGGGAGACGGATTGACATCCCCGACCCCGGCAAGTCATTGCCAGGGGGCTGCAGATTCAAGCACCCGACCACGGCAAGCCAAGGTTGCCGGGGGCTGCAGATCCAGATACGTCCTTTATCCCCTATTATGCATTTCCGTGTGGAATTGGGACGTATGAAGCCTCGTTTATTCCTGGGCCACCGTGCTCCCCCTTTCCTGTGCCCAAGAACTATTCCCTGGGCCGGAACTTGGTTGTAGTTGTGGTGACAAGGAAGCAAACGAAGGGCCTAACCCTACTTCGCCCTGCCTCCGCCGAGGGCGTGAGTATGGTCGTGAATGAAGTGAGGGGACAGCAAGGCCTGTTGCCGGGCGACAATGTTTATCTTAAAAATAACAAGGATTCATTCCTTGGCATGGGCCTCGCTCACGCACAAAGAACCCGGCAAACACCCTTTTTCATTAATACGTTCCAAACAGGTACAATTCGTATGGAATGCAAACATGAGTAAGGGGATTACAAGGTTTAAATCTAACAAGTGCCCGCAGGCTTAAAAACTAAAAAAGATAAGTGCCCCGTGATCCCCGTTCTTGCCCCTTTCCTCCCAGGTGCGGCAGGTGAAGGCGAAAAGGAGGCGATGGGGAACGCGCCGATGGAGAGCTTGACGAGGAAGACCCTCGGCAGGGAGCGTGGCTGAGGGAGGAGGGTGACGTGGTCAGTCGGAGTCGGCGTCCTCCCGCTTGACGCCCTCGTCGTCGCTGTCGCTATCCTCCTCATCACTCCCACTTGAGGAGGAGTCTTCATCATCGAAGGAGCTCTCCACGCAACACCTTAGGCGAGTTCCCAAGTGCACAAAGACCTGACGGAGAGCAGGCCGTTCTCCATTTATTTGAAGTGGAGAACGAGCCCCTCCGACAGGCTGTGGGCACGAGCGAAGGTCTTCCATCCGCGACGAAGATACATGACGTGAGGGGCGGGGAAGTCGACGTCGACCCGCATGCTGCCATTCCCGCAACCCCTCATATGCAACCTCAGAGCCTGTGGTTTCTCAAGCTCCATCTCCCAAGCGAACGGAGTAGGGAGACGAAGACGATGGCAAACTGGCCGGTGCAGCCTCATGACAAACTCGCGGGGCTGGTCTCCGACGGGGCCCTCCATTGGGGGTGGGGCCGCTGGCGGAGGCGAGGCTGGTGCGCCGCCCCGTCCTCCTCTTCCCTGAGCGCCACGGCGACCTCCGCCTCGCCCCCTTCCCCTTCCTATCACGATCGGCTCTGCCGCCACAAGCTCTTGGGAAGGAGGGGCGCGCTGTCGAGCAGAGACCCTCGTCGCCGCCATCGGAGTGCTGGCGTGCCCTCTCGCCATAGTAGAAGGAAGGAGCCAAGGCAGAAGGAGATGAATGATGAAAGATTGGGGGGGTGCCATCCCCCTCCCCTTCTTATAAAGGGGCGGGGCCGGGGCTCGGCCGCCCCACTTGACCAATCCAGCCACCAGGGGTGCAGGGAATCGAGACCGACCTACTGCTCCAACCAGCGACGACCCGGTTCCCCGCCTCGTCATTTAAGGCCCATGCGCCCCGCGTCCACCGCCTACCATCTTCGAGGCATGGGGGACACGTGGCGAGCAAGCCGAAATCAAGGAGACGAGTGAGGTGACCGTTTTCCACCCCGTGATCGTGGGGCACGGGCGCGTTGAAGGCCACGACTCGAGTCCACTTAGTAAATGAGCCACGCCCCTGTGTTTCCCTCTTTTTTGGGGGGAGGCGCGAGCTGCCTCTTTACTATGATGTGACGCATGAGGGCAGCCACCGCCCCACGCACGACCCCTCGCGCATTCAACGCGGGTCATGGGGAAGCGCAGCGAGCGAGGGAGTTACTGCGGTAAAAACTCCGCCGCACGCGCGCCCGAACACCGTTCTGGGCCTGGCCCAATAACTCCCCGCGCTTATATGTGGCCCAGGCCCGGGGGCTCCTGTCGGTGTACAAAAATAGGGGTCCCTTTTTGCACCCCTTTACTTGTGCGCGGGCAGTCGCAGCCCCACGCCCCTGGCCACGCTTGGCGGGGCAGAGGAAGCAAAGCACAAGACGACCAGACCAACGCCAACCCGGAAACACAAAGAGCAAAAGGGCGAGATGGACTCCCCCGGCAAGGCCCTTGCCGGGGCGGCCTCCATAGCCCCGTCAAGAACCTTGCCGGGGCAACTTGCCCAACGCCAGTAGGGCTGCCACCCTTGAGCCTGAGAGTTCCGACGCCCTCAACCACACTAGAGCCATAGCTCGGGAGGCGCCTCCGTGGTGGCATGCAGATCTTTGTGAAGACCAAGGGCATACAAGACTAGATAAATAACCGGAAGGCGAAGATCCTCGGCAAGATCCTTGCCAAGGATACCCACGAGACCCCTGGGAAGCCCCTTGCCGGGGATGACCACGACGCCACGGCAAGATCCTTGCCGGGGCCCGGGCAAGACTCTTGCCGAAGACATCCGCGGGCCGCAGCCAGGCCCACATCTACCAAAGCTCCACCGCTGTTCCCATGCAGCTGCCAGCCCACCAACGAGGCGAACACCTGCATGGCGATGTGCGGCCTCTAGGCCAACTCAGCAAGCACCTGCGTGGTGGCATGCAGATCTTCGTGAAGGCTCTGCCACTGCACCAACTCAGCAGCCAGCCAGCGTGGCACTACCCGCCTCGTCAGTTCGGACGCGCGTCGAAGCCAAGCGAGGCGGCGACAGCTGGGACGACCTTCCTTGCCGTCCCGATAAAGCAATAAGGGCACGTCGGTAGCACATTAAATGCGTTTGTCCTACGGTGCCAGAGGACAGACTCGACCACTGTATAGCTTTTCACCTCCCTGTGTGCCACTATGCCAGCCCCTTTGTCTATAAAAGGAGGCCCGCGGCATACTGGGAGATGATTCGGACTTTTTGGACCCTGCACACCATGTAGCTAGTCCAAGAACACCAGATAAACAGAAACCAGGAGGAGTAGGGTATTATGCATCACTTCCGGCCCGAACCTGGATAATCCCCCCGACGTTGATCTCTCAATCCCGATCTTTCCACAGCCCCGCGCCCGCCAACCGTAAGAAAAGGGATTCCTCTTGATCCTGTAGGTGTCGTTTCCCCCGACAAATTCCCTCAAGATCATAGCAGGAAAGCAAAGCCCTTTACTCAGAACTACTCTTTATTATATATCTCACGGGCTCGATTACATAGAGGGAACATAAGGCAAAACTCAAAAGTAGATCATACTAAAAACTTTGGTCCACTAGATCAAGATATAACCAAAAGGATCGAACTAAGAAAAATGATAAAGATAAAGATGTGATGGTGATACGATATCGGGGCACTCCCCCAAGCTTGGCAGATGCCAAGGGGAGTGCCCATACCCATGTATTTAGATCTATTTCTTCGGAGGTGGTAATGTGATATTCTTGGTGATGATGCCCCTTAGGATACGATTCTCCTCCTCGAGCTTATTAATTTGCTGCTTAAGATCCATTACTTCCTTGCAAAGTTCACCCGTGACGACTAGAGCTCCATCCACCCATGGGTGTTTCCTGGCTGCGGGAGAGAAAACAACACTCTTTTTCATATTTTCAGAAGAGAGAAATCTAGCATTGGAGGAATAACCGAATTTGGTATTGCTGAGCTCTGAAGTTCCTCCAACATAAATCTAGTTTGAAGACGAGAGGTAACTTCTTGGTCCTCCTCCATGGCATCCACTCTTTTCAAGTTAGCCTCCATCTCTTCCTCCGTTGCTTGCCCAAAGTGGTTGGCTTCGCTTTACGCTCTTGGACCCGGTGTCAGGTGAGATACACGACTCTCCCCGACTGAGTATTGCGAAGACATCTTGCTCCAAATATGCTACAGGAACAGCTCAAAACGAAAAAAGAGGGTTTTGTCGTGGTAAAGTGGTCAAAACCTTCAAGAGATTATATAATGAATTTTTGTCGACCATAAGAAGTATTCTGCAAGAAAACGGAGTCCAGAGGGCACACAAGGTGGCCACAAGGTCGGGGGGCATGCCCAAGGGGTAGGGCGCGCCCTCCACCCTTGTGGTGGCCTCGTGTCTCTTTCGGACTACTTTTAATTTTCCTAATTTTTTAAATATTCCAAAACGGAGAAAATTTATCATTGGAAATGTTTTGGAGTCGATTTACTTACCGTACCACATACCTATTCCTTTTCGGAGTCTGAAACGTTCTGGAAAGTGTCCCTTATGTACTCCTCCGGTGTCATGGTATCAATTATATCGGTCTCAACATTTATGGGAGTACCTGAGATATAATGTTTAAGTCTTTGACCGTTTACTACCTTCAGATTTTTACCGTCAGCATTATTGATTTTTATGGCACCGGACCGATAGACCACCTCGATAATGAAAGGGCCTTCCCATTTAGAGAGAAGCTTTCCTGCAAAAAAACTTAAACGAGAGTTGTATAGCAAAACATGATCACCTATATTAAACTCACGCTTTTGTATCCTTTTGTCATGCCATCTTTTAACCTTTTCTTTAAACAACTTGGCATTCTCATAGGCTTGGGTTCTCCATTCATCAAGTGAGCTAATGCCAAATAACCTCTTCTCACCGGCAAGTTTGAAATCATAGTTGAGATCTTTAATAGCCCAATATGCCTTATATTCTAGTTCAAGAGGTAAATGAGATGCTTTTCCATAAACCATTTTATATGGAGACATACCGATAGGATTCTGTTAAGAAGTTCTATAAGCCCACAAAGCATCATCAAGTTTCTTAGACCAATTCTTTCTAGATCTATTAATAGATTTTTGCAAAATTACCTTAATCTCTCTATTGCTCAATTCTACTTGACCACTAGACCGAGGATGATAAGGAGATGCAATTCTATGATTAACATCATACTTAGCAAGCATTTTATGGAAATCACCATGAATAAAATGTGAACTGATGTCTACTACGCAACTTTATTCTTGTAGACACGTGTTGGGCCTCCAAGCACAGAGTTTTGTAGGACAGTAGCAATTTTCCCTCAAGTGAATGACCTAAGGTTTATCAATCCGTGGGAGGCGTAGGATGAAGATAATCTCTCTCAAACTACTCCGCAACCAAATACAAGAAATCTCTTGTGTCCCCAACACAGCCAATACAATGGCAAATTGTATAGGTGCACTAGTTCGGTGAAGAGATGATGATAAAAGTGTAATATGGATGGTAGAAATATATTTTTATAATCTGAATAAATAAAAACAGCAAGGTAGCAAATAGTAAACGGGCAGGAAAACGGTATTGCAATGCTTGAAAATGAGGCCTAGGGTCCGTACTTTTGCTAGTGCAATCTCTCAACAGTGCTAATATAATTGGATCGTATAACCATCCCTCAACGTGCAACGAAGAATCACTCCAAACTTCCGATCTAGTGGATAACATAAGACGGAATTGTTTGTAGGGTACGAAACCACCTCAAAGCTATTCTTTCCGATCAATCTATACTAGAGTTCGTACTAAAATAACACGAGGCTATTCTTTCTGATCGATCTAACCAAGAGTTTGTACTAAAATAACACCAAAGCAAATTCAGATTCATAATACTCAACCCAACACAAAGAACTTCAAAGAGTGCCCCAAGATTTCTACCAGAGAAATAAAGACAAGAACGTGCATCAACCCCTATGCATAGATTACCCCAATCTCACCCCGGGAATCCGTGAGTTGAGTGCCAATACATATATCAAGTGAATCAATACGATACCCCATTTTCACCATGTGTAGCGACCAGACCTCAAATGGCCTGTGCTGCTGTGCACCAGTGTCATCCCTGGATCAGTAATGCTGACACGCACAGTACAAATGGAGGATTTATAACAGAGTAGCAATCACACACTTATTACATCGAATATCTCCGAAGAGATTAAGTATGATAAACATGGCTTAAGGCCATCTAATAACGATAACAGCGGAAGACTTGGAAGATAAGTGAGTCCATCAACTCCAGCGGCATCACTGAGTATAAGACCACGACCTAAGGCATCTTACTCGTCGTCTGAAAAGTCTGCAACATGAAACGTTGCAGCCTGAAAACGGGTCAGCACATAGAATATGCTGGCAATGTAACACATAGAGAGTAATGAACAACAATAATGCTATACTACATGCATATATGGCTGGTGGAAAGCTCTATGGTTACAGTTTTGCGAAAAGCCAATTTTATCCTACTTCAAAAGGAATAAATTTTATTTAACTATCATGGTGGTTGAAACATTGAGAAGGTACCTCCAACTCAATCCCAATTAAGTGTCATCATTAACCCAACAAAATTAATTTGAAGTATCACGGTGATGAGATTCAAATGATAATCCAGGTACTAGATACTCAAGTTGTCCATAACCGGGGACACGGCTAATCATGATTAGTTTGTACACTCTGCAGAGGTTTGTGCACTTTTCCCCACAAGACTCGATCGCCTCCGCTTGATTCTCGCACTGCATGATGTTTGAGAAACGGATGACCGAGACACAGTCTTTCAGAAACAATCACTCTTTACTCTGGATGGACCGGTACACCTACTTTCCCCTACATCTGCTAGTCCACCTCTTCAAGAGATCCTGTAACCTACTCAGCTATGCAAGAGCCCATAATATCTTGTGGCTGCACACGGAAGTTTCTAGCATGAATAATCTTATGATCCCTTTGAGCCTGGGTGGCGGACCTTATACATACAGACAACACTGGGTTCTCCAGGTGCCTCAATCCACCCAGATGTGAGTTTTAGTTGCCACCTTAAGTTGAACCATTAATAAATATCTCACATTTGTCATGGATATCACTCAAACCCAAAACCACGTCTACGAGCATAGCATGGCAATAATAAAAGCAACGTAGAAGTAACTCCCAAGGGTTTGATAAGGAAACAGGTAATAGGTACTACCTCAACTACTTCCCAATACCCACAGTTTATTTAGATCCTAATCATGCAATGTGTGAGGAAAACAGATCTAATGCAATAAAACTGGGTATGAACGGGGTATGATCAAAGTGTTACTTGCCTTGCTGATGATCCGCAAAACCTAGCGAGTCGAAGTAACAAGCGGCACACTCCGGGTACTCTATCGCAAACAAACAAGCATACAATCAGTACTCATCTAATGCACAGGTAAAACTCGAATGAAAGATCCAACCAGAAAGTTCAACTTAAGAACTCCGGTTTGCAAAAAGAATCAACTCGGAAGAAGCAACGAAAGTCAAACGGCGAAAGAAAGAAACTTCGTTTGCTAATCTGGATCTAGGTCAAATTTTACTGTAGCAAAAACTTGTTTGAGTAGGTTAAACGGAAAGAGAATTTCGAGACGAAACTCTCGGCGCTTGAATCACCTGATTCTGATAAACGAGCGAGAAGTTAAACAGATTCGAAAATTTGATCAGAAACCGAATCTGAGAAAATAACGAGAAAATCCGACGAAAAAGAAAAACGGACGAACGGTTAAAGAACGGACGTTCGTTAACAGAGAAAAACCGACGAACGCGTTCGTTAAAACGAACGGTTCGGTAAACGCTCGTAAAATAATAAAACCGAAAAAAACGATCTAGGGTTTTTTTTAAAACGAAGGGTTTTTTTTTACAGAAAACCGGCAACGACGGGAAATCGGGGCAGCGGCGGTACCTCGACGGTGGGCTCCGGCGGGCTCCGGCGAGGGGCTCCGGCGGGGCGGGGCTTGGCGGCGGGGTGCGGGGCTCGGGGGTGCGGGGGCGGCGGCTCCGGCGGCTCCCGGCGGGGCAAACGGCGGCGGCGGCGGGGCGTGTTGCGGCGGCGGTGTTGAGGGGCTCTGGCGGCGGCTCGAGGTGAGGAAAGAGAGGGGCGCGCGGTATTTAAGGAGGGGGGGGGTGTGCGGCGGCTTGGGCAAGGGGGCACCCGAGGCGGCGGCGGCTCCCGTGCCCGGGACGGACTCCGGCTGCGAGCTCCTGTGCGGGAAGAGGAGAGGCGCGAGGCGGGCCGACGGCTGGGTCTTTGGCCCAGTCGGCGCGCGGGCGGATTTTTTTTTAAAGTTCCGCGGAAAATATTGCGTAGAAAACTAAATAAAAATCAGAAAAATATGAAATAAATTTTCCCCGTCTAGTTAGAAAATCTAGAATAGGGTGAACATTTTTATAATCAAAAATAAATATTTTGAAAAACATACAATATTTTTAATGCAATAAAAATTGCAAATAAAATCCAAATAAATTCCAAATAATGATTTTAACACTTTTCCTCCAGTATTTCAATTGTTTTGGAGAAGTCATATTTTCTCCTCTCGTTTATTTAAAATGAAATATTTTTCCGGAGAGAAAATAATTAAAATAAAATCCTCGTCTGAAAATCAAATTTGAAAATTCGAGAAAATCCCCAACTCTCTCCGAGGGTCCTTGAGTTGCTTAGGATTTATCGAGGATTTGTCAAAATGCAATAAAACATGATATGCAATGATGGTCTATGTATAACATTCCAAATTGAAAATTTGGGATGTTACAAACCTACCCCCCTTAAGATGAATCTCGCCCTCGAGATTCGGGTTGGCTAGAAAACAGGTGGGAGTGGTCTTTCCGTAGATCTTCCTCTCGCTCCCAGGTGGCTTCATCTTCTGTGTGGTGACTCCACTGAACTTTGCAAAACTTGATAACCTTGCTGCGGGTAACTCGGCTGGCATACTCGAGAATCTTAACTGGTTTCTCCTCATAAGTCAAATCACTTTCCAACTGAATCGCTTCCAGTGGCACGGTGTCTCTCAGTGGTATCTCAGCCATCTCTGCGTGGCACTTCTTCAACTGCGAAACGTGAAATACATCATGTACTCCAGACAATCCTTCAGGCAATTCCAATTTGTAGGCAACTTCTCCCATACGTTCCAACACTCTGTATGGTCCGATAAAACGGGGCGCTAACTTTCCCTTAACTCCAAAGCGCTTCACTCCTCGAAGTGGTGATACTCGAAGATACACTCTGTCTCCGACTTCGTGAACTGTCTCCTTTCGTTTAGAATCAGCATAACTCTTCTGCCTGGACTGGGCTACCTTGAGCCTATCGCGAATCAACTTCACTTTCTGTTCAGACTCCTTAATCAAATCTGGTCCAAACAACTGACGGTCTCCAACTTCGTCCCATAACAACGGTGTTCTACACCTCCTTCCGTATAATGCTTCGAAAGGGGCCATCTTCAAACTAGTTTGGTAACTGTTGTTATACGAAACTCTGCATATGGCAAATTGTCATCCCAACTAGATCCATAATCTAGTGCACATGCTCTCAACATGTCCTCCAAAATCTGGTTGACTCTCTCGGTCTGTCCATCTGTCTGTGGGTGAAATGCTGTACTAAATTCCAGCCTCGTTCCCAATGTTTCATGTAACTGCTTCCAAAATTTCGAGGTAAATTGGGTTCCTCTGTCTGATACAATGGTCCTCGGAACTCCATGCAAACATACGATCCTGGTCATGTATATCTTTGCCAACTTAGCACCAGTGTAAGTGGTCTTCACTGGAATGAAATGAGCCACTTTCGTCAAACGGTCGACTACAACCCATATCGAGTCATAGCCTGAACGAGTCCTGGGTAATCCTGTGATAAAATCCATGCCTATTTTATCCCACTTCCATTCGGGTATCGGCACTGGCTGTAGCAATCCTGCTGGCTTCTGATGCTCTGCCTTCACTCTCTGACATACATCACAAACTGCTACATACTCCGCAATATCCTTCTTCATTCCGGTCCACCAGAAAGTATTCTTCAAATCCAAATACATCTTGGTATTCCCTGGGTGAATCGAGTATGGTGAATCATGGGCTTCTTGCAAAATCAACTTCCTGATCTCCGGATCATTTGGTACATATACGCGGTCCTCGAACCATAAGGTATCGTGCTCATCCTCACGAAATCCCTTGGCTTTTCCTTTGCTCATCTTCTCCTTTATCTCTTCAATCTCCTTGTCTGTTTCTGAGCTTCTCTGATCCTTTCCATCAAGGTAGACTGAATCTCCAACGACGCTAAATAGCCTCTAGGGACTATCTCCAAACAAAGCTCACGAAGGTCCTTGGCTAACTCCTGAGGTAATTCTCCTGTCATGAGGGTGTTGACATGACTCTTGCGGCTCAACGCGTCTGCTACTACGTTAGCCTTTCCAGGGTGATAATGCAATCTCATATCATAATCTTTAATGAGCTCCAACCATCTTCTCTGTCTGAGATTTAACTCCTTCTGCGTGAAAATGTACTTCAAACTCTTGTGAGCCGTGTACACCTCACAATGGTTTCCGATGAGAAAATGTCTCCATGTCTTCAATGCATGCACCACGGCTGCTAATTCCAAATCATGCGTAGCATAATTCTTCTCATGGGGTTTAAGTTGTCGTGAAGCATACGACACAACTCTTCCTTCCTGCATAAGCACTGCTCCAAGTCCTCGACGAGAAGCGTCGCAATAAACTTCATAATCCTTGCGTTGATCTGGCAGAATCAACACTGGTGAGGTAACCAATCGTTTCTTCAACTCTTGGAAACTAGCTTCACATTCCTCAGTCCAATTGAATTTGGTGTCCTTCTTCAATAGCTCAGTCATGGGCTTAGCAATCTTTGAGAAATTCTCGATGAATCTCCGGTAGTATCCTGCAAGTCCAAGAAAACTCCGGATTTCTCCAACTGTCGTGGGTGATTCCCAACTTGTCACTGTGTCAACCTTGGCAGGGTCTACTGGTATTCCTTCTCCAGAAATAACATGTCCAAGGAATCCAACTTCCTTCAGCCAAAACTCACATTTGCTGAACTTGGCATACAACTGATGTTCTCTGAGCTTCTCAAGTACCAATCGCAAATGCTCCTCATGCTCTTCTTCATCCTTGGAAAAGATTAAAATATCATCAATGAACACCACGACGAACTTATCCAAAAACTCCATAAACACTTTGTTCATCAGGTTCATGAAATAGGTCGGTGCGTTAGTCAGTCCAAATGACATAACGGTATACTCATACAATCCATATCTGGTGGTAAATGCCGTCTTGGGTATATCCTGCTCTCGAATATTTAACTGATGGTATCCTGATCGTAGACCGATCTTGGAAAATACTTTAGCTCCTTGCAAGCGGTCAAACAAATCATTGATCATCGGCAGTGGGTACTTGTTTTTGATGGTCACTTCATTCAATCCTCGGTAATCAACAACCATCCTTAGTGATCCATCTTTCTTCTCCACTAGAAGTACTGGTGATCCCCAAGGTGACGAACTTGGGCGAATATAGCCTTTATCCAGTAACTCCTTGATCTGCTTCTTAATTTCCTCCAAATCCTTTGCGGGCATCCTGTACGGTCTCTTAGATATTGGCCCTGTGCCTGGCAAAAGTTCAATCAAGAACTCAATGTCTCTATCTGGTGGCATGCCTGGCAACTCTTCTGGAAATACATCCGGATAATCCTTCACCACTGGTACTTCCTCCTGTACAACTCCTGATAAGGAATTCACTTGAGTCCTCTTCGGCATATGCCGGGATACATACTTGATCCTTTTTCCTTCTGGGGTGGTAAGCAAAATCGT
This sequence comes from Triticum aestivum, assembly GCF_018294505.1. Taxonomy (NCBI): domain Eukaryota; kingdom Viridiplantae; phylum Streptophyta; class Magnoliopsida; order Poales; family Poaceae; genus Triticum; species Triticum aestivum. Next base: position 331,881,230 of record NC_057799.1, read on the forward strand.
CTTGCTGGCACAATCGATGTTTCCTCCATACAACGATAGCCAATCCATTCCCAAAATCACATCCAAACCTTGCGATTCCAAAACAATGAGGTCTGAGGGGAAAACATGCCTACCAATGGCCAATGGTATCTGAAAACATCCTTGGGTGGCCATATACTCTGCTCCTGGCGAGGTTACTAACATAGGGTTTTGAGAACTTGGGTGGACATCTTAAACTTGTTTACGAATCCCCTTGATATGTATGAATGCGATGCACCAGTATCGAAAAGAACGGTTGCAGTAAATGACTTAACCAAAAACTTACCTATTACTGCATCAGGCTGAGCTTCAACCTCCTCCACGCTCACATGGTTCACATGTCCTTTGTTGAATGGGTTCGGCTTCTTCCCAGAGCTTCCATTGCCATTTCCATTTTGGGCTTCGGGACAATCAATAGCATAATGTCCCGTCTACTGGCACTTGAAACAAGTAATGTGACTTAGATCTCTCTTTGTTGGGGTAGATGGGTTGGTGCGGTTCTGTCCGTTTCCTCCTCCATTCCCATTACCATTCTTGGAGCCATTATGGTTATGCGAACTACCTCCTCCATGGGTATGCTGAAACTGTCCTCCCGGCTTCGGGGTAAATCGGGGCTTCTGCTGGGCTCCAGAATTGTACTTCCCTTGTCCATACTTCCTCTTGCGGTTTTCAATCTGCTGATGCTTCCCTTCAATCATGAGAGCTCTATCTACCAGCTCCTGGTAGTTGTTGAAGGTTGCTACCATCAACTGCATACTCAGCTCATCATTCAGTCCTTCCAAAAACTTCTCCTGCTTGGCTGCATCTGTAGCAACGTCATCTGGTGCATAACGTGCTAACTTACTGAATTCCTCCACATACTGGCCTACGGTGCGTCCTCCTTGGCGTAGGTTACGAAACTCACGCTTCTTCATAGCCATAGCTCCTGCTGAAACATGAGCTGTACGGAAAGCTTGCTGAAACTGGTCCCATGTGACAGTGTCAATAGGGTGCGTGGCTGTGTAATTCTCCCACCATGATGCTGCGGGTCCATCAAGCTGATGTGCGGCAAAACGCACTCTTTCCGCATCTGTGCATCCTGCAGTGGTCAACTCCCTTCCAACTTTGCGGAGCCAATCATCTGCTACAATCGGCTCGGTGCTACTGGAAAACACCGGCGGGTTTAGCCTTAAGAAACGGGCTAAGTGATCAACAGGTGGTGGTGGCGGTGGGTTGTTGTTGTTGTTGCCTTGGTTCTGAACTAACACTTGCATCAGGGCATTCTGTTGCTGAATCAACTGGGTGATCTCTGGCGGGAAAACAAATCCGGTGTCGCGTCTCGGAGGCATCTGATAGGTTTAGAAGAGATGAGAGTTAAGAATAGAATGAGGTCTAGAGGGAAAACACTACCCATATGCTCATGAGACAAATTCAATCAATATCACTCAATCAATCGAAACAAGGCAAAACAATCGATCTAACTAGCGTTACAAAGTGCTTGAACTATACTATTAAATGGGGGAAAACTACTACTGATATGGTGGTCTACTAAAATTCTGATCCGTTGAAGACTCCATGATGTCTGCTCCAGCTTCATCAATCCATTCGTCTTCACTTGGTTCCGAGTCGGTGTCATCGATGATGATGTAGTTATCCGGACAAGTGCATTCGTCGACTTCTGCTTTTGGCACTGGATTTCCCACGAATGATCCAACCTTATTCTCCAGGTCATCAATCTTCCCTACTAGTGCGTTGATTTCCTCCAAGTAATCTTCGCGTGTAGCCTTGAGTTCTTCTTGGAGTTCCTTGATCTTCGTGAATGCCTTCTTCAGTTCTTCCTTGTCCGTGCACATCTGATTCTCCTGGCGACGAATATGTTGGTTCTGCTCCTGGATGAAAGCTGCAATTGATCCATCCTTCTTAGTCTTGATCATCTCCCATTGCGCGTCTCAACGTCCACAAATTTGGTAAATTGTATCCTTAAGCTCCTGGTGGTAGACTTCTCCAATGCATCCCATGGCGATGTGTGCGGCCATGCTCTTCCCTAAACTCCAAGTTGGTGCTTCGAAAACCAATCTCATGGGTTCCGTAATTGGCACAAACGTCCTTCCTGGAATGATAACTTGAATCTTCCAGCTCTCCTCTTCAGGTAATGTGGCGTTGTAGGTTCCGGTGATGCTTGGTATTCCTATGTTCAAGTACTTGGTGACTTCCTTCAAGTGTCGACCAAACGGCGTGTCTTCATCTGGTTGCATGAATTTGCTCCTTGCATTCGCCATTCCTAAAAGAGTAGAAAGTGGAGAGGGGTCAGAAATGAGAAGAGAGAAGTTTTCTAGGGCTTAAGCTTAGTGGTCGTGTCCTATAGTCAGCGTGTGCTCTGATACCAACTTTGTAGCGACCAGACCTCAAATGGCCTGTGCTGCTGTGCACCAGTGTCATCCCTGGATCAGTAATGCTGACACGCACAGTACAAATGGAGGATTTATAACAGAGTAGCAATCACACACTTATTACATCGAATATCTCCGAAGAGATTAAGTATGATAAACATGGCTTAAGGCCATCTAATAACGATAACAGCGGAAGACTTGGAAGATAAGTGAGTCCATCAACTCCAGCGGCATCACTGAGTATAAGACCACGACCTAAGGCATCTTACTCGTCGTCTGAAAAGTCTGCAACATGAAACGTTGCAGCCCGAAAACGGGTCAGCACATAGAATATGCTGGCAATGTAACACATAGAGAGTAATGAACAATAATAATGCTATACTACATGCATATATGGCTGGTGGAAAGCTCTATGGTTACAGTTTTGCGAAAAGCCAATTTTATCCTACTTCAAAGGAATAAATTTTATTTAACTATCATGGTGGTTGAAACATTGAGAAGGTACCTCCAACTCAATCCCAATTAAGTGTCATCATTAACCCAACAAAATTAATTTGAAGTATCACGGTGATGAGATTCAAATGATAATCCAGGTACTAGATACTCAAGTTGTCCATAACCGGGGACACGGCTAATCATGATCAGTTTGTACACTCTGCAGAGGTTTGTGCACTTTTCCCCACAAGACTCGATCGCCTCCGCTTGATTCTCGCACTGCATGATGTTTGAGAAACGGATGACCGAGACACAGTCTTTCAGAAACAATCACTCTTTACTCTGGATGGACCGGTACACCTACTTTCCCCTACATCTGCTAGTCCACCTCTTCAAGAGATCCTGTAACCTACTCAGCTATGCTAGAGCCCATAATAGCTTGTGGCTGCACACGGAAGTTTCTAGCATGAATAATCTTATGATCCCTTTGAGCCTGGGTGGCGGACCTTATACATACAGACAACACTGGGTTCTCCAGGTGCCTCAATCCACCCAGATGTGAGTTTTAGTTGCCACCTTAAGTTGAACCATTAATAAAATCTCACATCTGTCATGGATATCACTCAAACCCAATCCACGTCTACGAGCATAGCATGGCAATAATAAAAGCAACGTAGAAGTAACTCCCAAGGGTTTGATAAGGAAACAGGTAATAGGTACTACCTCAACTACTTCCCAATACCCACAGTTTATTTAGATCCTAATCATGCAATGTGTTGAGGAAAACAGATCTAATGCAATAAAACTGGGTATGAACGGGGTATGATCAAAGTGTTACTTGCCTTGCTGATGATCCGCAAAACCTAGCGAGTCGAAGTAACAAGCGGCACACTCCGGGTACTCTATCGCAAACAAACAAGCATACAATCAGTACTCATCTAATGCACAGGTAAAACTCGAATGAAAGATCCAACCAGAAAGTTCAACTTAAGAACTCCGGTTTGCAAAAAGAATCAACTCGGAAGAAGCAACGAAAGTCAAACGGCGAAAGAAAGAAACTTCGTTTGCTAATCTGGATCTAGGTCAAATTTTACTGTAGCAAAAACTTGTTTGAGTAGGTTAAACGGAACGAGAATTTCGAGACGAAACTCTAGGCGCTTGAATCACCTGATTCCGATAAACGAGCGAGAAGTTAAACAGATTCGAAAATTCGATCAGAAATCGAATCTGAGAAAATAACGAGAAAATCCGACGAAAAAGAAAAACGGACGAACGGTTAAAGAACGGACGTTCGTTAACAGAGAAAAACCGACGAACGCGTTCGTTAAAACGAACGGTTCGGTAAACGCTCGTAAAATAATAAAACCAAAAAAAACCGATCTAGGGTTTTTTTAATGAAGGGTTTTTTTTGTAGAAAACCGGCAACGACGGGAAATCGGGGCAACGGCGGTACCTCGACGGCAGGCTCCGGCGAGGGGCTCCGGCGGGGCGGGGCTTGGCGGCGGGGTGCGGGGCTCGGGGGTGCGGGGGCGGCGGCTCCCGGCGGGGCAAACGGCTGCGGCGGCGTTGCGGGGCTCCGGCGGCGGCTCGAGGTGAGGAAAGAGAGGGGGGCGCGGTATTTAAGGAGGGGGGGTGTGCGGCGGCTTGGGCAAGGGGGCACCCGAGGCGGCGGCGGCTCCCGTGCCCGGGACGGACTCTGGCGGCGAGCTCCCGTGCGGGAAGAGGAGAGGCGCGAGGCGGGCCGTCGGCTGGGTCTTTGGCCCAGTCGGCGCGCGGGCGGATCTTTTTTTTTAAGTTCCGCGGAAAATATTGCGTAGAAAAATAAATAAAAATCACAAAAATATGAAATAAATTTTCCCCGTCTAGTTAGAAAATCTAGAATAGGGTGAACATTTTTATAATCAAAAATAAATATATTGAAAAACATACAATATTTTTAATGCAATAAAAATTGCAAATAAATTCCAAATAAATTCCAAATAATGATTTTAACACTTTTCCTCCAGTATTTCAATTGTTTTGGAGAAGTCATATTTTCTCCTCTTGTTTATTTAAAATGAAATATTTTTCCGGAGAGAAAGTAATTAAAATAAAATCCTCGTCTGAAAATCAAATTTGAAAATTCGAGAAAATCCCCAACTCTCTCCGAGGGTCCTTGAGTTGCTTAGGATTTATCGAGGATTTGTCAAAATGCAATAAAACATGATATGCAATGATGGTCTATGTATAACATTGCAAATTGAAAATTTGGGATGTTACACCATGAGTATTCAATTGCAAGACCTATATCAAGTGTTCTCAAATCCATAAAAGTATTCAATCCGATAACAACGAAATCTCAAAGGGAAAACTCAGTTCATCACAACAAGATAGAGAGAGGAAAACACCAAATGATCCGACTATATTAACAAAGCCTGCGATACATCAAGATCGTGACATCTCAAGAACACGAGAGAGAGAGAGAGATTAAACACATAGCTACTGGTACAAACCCTCAGCCCCGAGGGTGGACTACTCTCTCCTCATCGTGGTGGCCGCCGGGATGATGAAGATGGCCACCGGAGATGATTCCCCCCTCCGGCAAGGTGCCGAAACAAGGTCTAGATTGGGTTTCGGTGGCTACAGAGCCTTGCGGCGGCGGAACTTCTGATCTAGGTTAACCCCGAGGGTTTTTGGGAATTTATAGGGTAAAGAGGAGGTACGGGAGGCCACCGAGGTGGGCACAACCCACCTGGGCGCGCCTGGGCCCCCAGGCGTGCCCTGGTGGGTTGTGCCCCCTTGGGGCACCCCCAGGTGCTGCTTTGGCCCATTGGTGGTCTTCTGGTCCATAAAAAAACCCCAAAAAGTTTCGCGGTGTTTGGACTCCATTTGATATTGATTTCCTGCGATGTAAAAAACATGCAAAAAACAGCAACTAGCACTAGGCACTGGGTCAATAGGTTAGTCTCGAAAATGATATAAAGTTGCTATAAAATGATTGTAAACATCCAAGAATGATAATATAACAGCATGAATACTTCATAAATTATAGATACGTTGGAGACATATCAGCACCCCCAAGCTTAATTCCTACTCGTCCTCGAGTAGGTAAATGATAAAAGAAATAATTTATGAAGTGTGAATGCTAGCAAAGTGCATAAGTTTGATCAATGATAATTTCAATCACTTTTCCTAGCATCATGACAACAACCCTTTCTTATAAAACTTCTCATTTTATAGTAGCAACCAATTCACATGTTAAGGTTCAAAAATGAACTCTCTTAGAAGTCAACAACCTATGTTCTTAGTCACCAAGCAATTGCAATTCAACTTATTCAACGGAGTTTATGTAAGAGCTCCACATACTCAACCATCTTACAGTCTTCTATGATTGCTAACACTCACTGCATATACATGAGCAAAACGCTTCAATCGGACACATAGAAAGATAGGGGCTTATAATTTCGCCTCCCAATGTATTCACCTCAAGGGTGATGTCCACAATAATAACTCATGCTACCCATATCCAACTGGATATATGTGCCTAGATCTTTCCTCACCCCATGATGCTTGCCAAAAGAGAAAAAAAGGAATAGAGAGAAAAACTTTGACTCTTGCATGAAAGTAAATACATAAAAGTAAAAGATAGGCCCTTCGCAGAGGGAAGCAGAGGTTGCCATGCGCTTATTTGTTTGTATGCTCAACCCCTTAGTGCAATAGAACGTCATGTTATATTGCCCCTTATGATAGCAACCTTTATTATGCAGTCCATCGCTTTTATTGTTTTTCCATCACAAGTTCGTACAACGCTCAATTTTCTCTTACACTAAATGATCTAACACTTTTAGAAGCAATTTTTATTGCCTTATTGCACCGATGACAACTTACTTGAAGAATCTTGCTCAATCCTTAGGTAGGTATGGTGGACTCTTGAAGATAAGATTTGGGTTTAAGGGTTTTTGGACGCACAAGTAGTATCTCTACTTAGTGCGGAATTTTTGGCTAGCAAAGGTGGGGGGCAAGCACCACATATTGAAGGATCTCTGACAATATAACTTCTATGAGAATATGAACCAGCATAAATCATTACGTTGTCTTCCTTATCCAACGTCAACAATTTTGGCATATAATATTTTGATGGGGGCTCACAATCACAAAAGATTTCCAAGATAGTGTATTTGCATGTGAAAGTTCTCTTCCTTATAGTAATCATTCATGAATTCCTTGTATGACTAATATTGTGATTGTCAAGCCTCAAAAGATTTCACTTTCTAAACCCAATGTGAAGCTAGTACTAGGCATGATATGCTTTCAACTTCCTGACATTCAATTTATTCAATAATTTACTCATAGGATATAAGTGAAGCACAAGAGTAATTCCATAGAAAAGAGCTTCATTGACGGGATGTGAGTGCCGCTTACCTAGCCTCCCTTGCAACTATTTGAGGACTCTATTTTATTTAAAAACTTTCAGATCTAAGTATTTTATTAAAACATCAAGAAAAACAAAACAAAATGACATTCCGAGGACCTTATCATTCTCCACTGTAGCAAATCACTAAAATTATTATTCAACATTTCATACTAAATGCCTCTACATATTTAATACTCCTATCCTCAAATAGAATCATTAAACAAGCAAACATATGAAAACAATGCAAACATAACAGCAATATGCTAAAATAGTACAACCTGTAAAGAATGCAAGAGTATCAATACTTCTTAAACTCCAAAGATTATGAAAATTTACCACACCGTAGAAAATTTATCAGAGCTTATTTTGCAAGAAAATTCAAAATGTTATCATATTCTGACTTTTCTAGGGAATTTTTGCAAAATCGATAAACTTTCTGTTTTGAAACAACAACTCATATACTTGCAAGATAAGCATGGCAAAGGCTATACTTGAAATTTTTATTGAAATCAAGGATGCAAAACATTATTCTAAATAACATCAAGAAAATTCTAACAAAATAAATTGATGCTCCAAGCAAAACACATATCATGTGACGAATGAAAACATAGCTCCAAGTGAGGTTACCGATAATGTTGAAGACGAAAGAGAGGATGCCTTCCGGGGAATCCCCAAGCTTAGGTGCTTGGATCTTCCTTGGATATTAACTTGGGGTGCCTTGAGCATCCCCAATCTTAGGGTCTTCTCACTCCTTGTTCTCCTCATATCGACATCTCACCCAAAACTTGAAAACTTCAATCACACAAAACTTAACGGAACTTTGTGACATAGGTTAGTATGATAAAGACCAAACCATTTCACTTTGGTACTGTAAAAGACAAGATTCATAATTGTTTCCACAAAATGCCTACTGTAGCATATCATTTCCACAATTTATATTGAGCAATATGAGACATAGAAACTAGAAAACAAGCAAACTATCCATTGAAAACAGAATCTGTCAAAAACAGAACAGTCTGTAATGATCTGCATAATAACCATACTTCTGCTACTCTAAACATTCTGAAAGAATTAGGACCACGTGGGAAATTTGTATATTAATCTTGTTCAAAAATAATCAACTCAAAATCACTCTTCTGTTAAAAATGAGAATTATTTTCGTGAGCGCAAAAGTTTCTGTTTTTCAGCAAGATCAAATCAACAATCACCCAACATGATCTCAAAGGCTTTACTTGGCACTTTATTGAAACAGAAGCAATAAAACATGATCAATACAGTAGCATAATCATGTGAACACACAAAACAGTAGGTAAAACTATTGGGTTGTCTCCCAACAAGCGCTTTTCTTTAATGCCTTGTAGCTAGGCATGATGATTTAAATGATGCTCACATAAAAGATAAGAATTGAAACACAAAGAGAGCATCATGAATCACATGGCAAGCACATTTAAGTCTAACCCAATTCCTATGCATAGGGATTTGGTGAGAAAACAACTCACGGGAGCAAGAATCAACTAGCATAGGAACGCAAAACAAGCACAACTTCAAAACTTTCAACATAAAGAGGGGAAACTTGATATTTTTGCAATATGTAAAAGCATATGTTCCTCTCTCATAATACTTTTCAGTAGCATCATGAAGGAATTCAACAATATGACCATCACATAAAGCATTCTTTTCATGATGCATAAGCATAGAATTTTTTTTACTCTCCACATAAGCAAATTTATTCTCATCAATAGTAGTGGGAGCAAACTCAACAAAATAGCTATTATGTGATTGAAAATTAAAATCATGATGACAAGTTTCATGGATATCATTATTCTTTATAGCATACATGTCATCACCATAATCATCATACATAACAAATTTTTTATCATAGTCCATTGGAGCCTCATAAAAAATGGTGGATTCATCACTAAATAAAGTCATGACCTCTCCAAATCCACTTTCATCATTATAATCATCATAAATAGGAGGCATGCAATCATTATAACAAATTTCCACATCAAAACTTTGGGGACTAAAAATATCATCTTCATCAAACATAGCTTCCCCAAGCTTATGGCTTTGCATATCATTAGCATCATGGATATTCAAAGAATTCATACTAACAACACTGCAATCATGCTCATCATTTATACCAAACATTCTATTGAATTCTTCTTCTATCAATTGAGCACAATTTTCCTTTCCATCATTTTCATAAAAGATATTATAAAGATGACTCAATTCCATTTTTTATGTAGTTTTCTTTTATAAACCAAACTAGTGATAAAACAAGAAACTAATAGATTCAATTGCAAGATCTAAATATATACCTTCAAGCACTCACCTCCCCGGCAACGGCGCTAGAAAAGAGTTTGATGTCTACTACGCAACTTTATTCTTGTAGACACGTGTTGGGCCTCCAAGCGTAGAGTTTTGTAGGACAGTAGCAATTTTCCCTCAAGTGGATGACCTAAGGTTTATCAATTCGTGGGAGGCGTAGGATGAAGATAGTCTCTCTCAAACGACCCTGCAACCAAATACAAGAAATCTCTTGTGTCCCCAACACACCCAATACAATGGCAAATTGTATAGGTGCACTAGTTTGGCGAAGAGATGGTGATAAAAGTGTAATATGGATGGTAGAAATATATTTTTATAATCTGAATAAATAAAAACAACAAGGTAGAAAATAGTAAACGGGCACAAAAACGGTATTGCAATGCTTGAAAATGAGGCCTAGGGTCCGTACTTTCGCTAGTGCAATCTCTCAACAGTGCTAGTATAATTGGATCATATAACCGTCCCTCAACATGCAATGAAGAATCCCTACAAAGTACCTATCTAGCAGAGAACATAAGACGGACTTGTTTGTAGGGTATGAAACCACCTCAAAGCTATTCTTTCCAATCAATATATCATAGAGTTCGTACTAAATAACACGAGGCTATTCTTTCTGATCGACCTAACCAAGAGATCGTACAAAAATAACACCAAAGCAAATTCAGATTCTTAATACTCAATCCAACACAATGAACTTCAAAGAATGCCCCAAGATTTCTATCAGAGAAACAAAGGAAGAACGTGCATCAACCCCTATGCATAGATTACCCTAATGTCACCACGAGAATCCGCGAGTTGAGTGCCAAAACATATATCAAGTGAATCAATATGATACCCCATTGTCACCAGGAGTATTCAATTGCAAGACATATATCAAGTGTTCTCAAATCCATAAAAGTATTCAATCCGATAACAACGAAATCTCAAAGGGAAAACTCAGTTCATCACAACAAGATAGAGAGGGGAAAACACCATATGATCCGACTATATTAAGAAAGCCCGCGATACATCAAGATCGTGACATCTCAAGAACACGAGAGAGAAAGATTAAACACATAGCTACTGGTACAAACCCTCAGCCCCGAGGGTGGACTACTCCATCCTCATCATGGTGGCCGCCGGGATGATGAAGATGGCCACCGGAGATGATTCCCCCCTTCGGTAGGATGCCAAAACGGTGTCTAGATTGGTTTTCGGTGGCTACAGAGCCTTGCAGTGGCGGAACTTCTGATCTAGGTTAACCCCGAGGGTTTTTGGAATTTTTGGGAATTTATAGGGTAAAGAGAGGGTACGGGAGGCCACCGAGGTGGGCACAACCCACCAGGGCACGCCTGGGGCCCCAGGCGTGCCCTGGTGGGTTGTGCCCCCCTCGGGGCACCCCCAGGTGCTGCTCTGGCCCATTGGTAGTCTTCTAATCCATAAAAAATCCACAAAAAGTTTCGCGGTGTTTGGACTCCGTTTGATATTGATTTCCTGCGATGTAAAAAACAAGCAAAAAACAGCAACTGGCACTAGGCACTAGGTCAATAGGTTAGTCCCAGAAAATGATATAAAGTTGCTATAAAATGATTGTAAAACATCCAAGAATGATAATATAACAGCATGAATACTTCATAAATTACAGATTCGTTAGAGACGTATCATGAACCACCATCGGTCATTACATATCTAGGAACTCCAAACCTCGGAAAAATAATTTCTTTAAGCATCTTAATAGAAGTGTTATGATCAGCACTACCAGTTGGAATAGCTTGTACCCACTTTGTAACGTAATCAACAACAACTAAAATATGTGTATACCCATTAGAGGAAGGAAAATGTCCCATATAATCAAAGCCCCAAACATCAAATGGTTCAATAACAAGTGAATAGTTCATAGGCATTTCCTGACGTCTACTAATATTTCCAATCCTTTGGCATTCATAACAAGACAAAACAAACTTACGGGCATCCTTAAAGAGAGTGGGCCAATAGAACCCAGATTGCAATACCTTATGTGCAGTTCTATCTCCAGCGTGGTGTCTGATACGTCTCCATCATATCTATAATTTTTTATTGTTCCATGCCAATATTATACAACTTCCATATACTTTTGGCAACATTTTATACTATTTTTGGGACTAACATATTGATCCAGTGCCCAGTGCCAGTTCCTGTTTGTTGCATGTTTTTTGTTTCGCAGATAATCCATATCAAACGGAGTCCAAACGGGATAAAAACTGACGGAGATTTTTTTGGAATATATGTGAATTTTGGGAAGTGGAATCAACGCGAGACGATGCCTGAGGGGCCCACGAGGGTGAGGGGTGCTCACTGGGCCCTCGTGGCCACTCCGTAAGGTGGTTGGTGCCCTTCTTTCGCCGCAAGAACGCCAATATCCGGATAAAAATCATATCCAAATTTCAGCCCAATCGGAGTTATGGATCTCCGGGAATTTAAGAAACGTGAAAGGGCAGAATCAGGGAACGCAGAAATAGAGAGAGACAGGGAGATAGATCCAATCTCGGAGGGGCTCTCGCCCCTCCCATGCCATGGAAGGCAAGGACCAGAGGGGAAACCCTCCTCCCATCTAGGGAGAAGGTCAAGGAAGAAGAAGAAGAAGGGGTCTCTCTCCACCTCTCTCCCGGTGGCGCCGGAACGCCGCCGATGCCATCATCGTCACCACAATCTACACCAACACCTCCGTCATCTTCACCAACATTTTCATCACCTTCCCCCATCTATCTACAGCGGTCCACTCTCCCACAACCCGCTGTACCATCTACTTGAACATGGTGCTTTATGCTTCATATTATTATCCAACGATGTGTTGCCATCCTATGATGTCTGAGTAGATTTTCGTTGTCCTATCGGTAATTGGTGAATTGTTATGATTGGTTTAATTTGCTTGTTGTTATGTTGCTGTCCTTTGGTGCCCATCATATGAGCGCGCGCGTGGATCACACCATAGGGTTAGTTGTATGTTGATAGGACTATATATTGGAGGGCAAGAGTGACAGAAGCTTCAACCTAGCATAAAAATTGATGCATACGGGATTGAAGGGGGACCAATATATCTTAATGCTATGGTTGGGTTTTACCTTAATGAATGTTAGTAGTTGCGGATGCTTGCTAATAGTTCCAATCATAAGTGCATAGAATTCCAAGTCAGGGGTGACATGCTAGCAGTGGCCTCTCCCACATAAAACTTGCTATCGGTCTAGTAAAGTAGTCAATTGCTTAGGGACAATTTCGCAACTCCTACCACCACTTTTCCACACTCGCTATACTAACTTTATTGCTTCTTTATCTAAACAGCCCCTACTTTTTATTCATGCACTCTTTATTATCTTGCAAACCTATCCAAAAACACCTACAAAGTACTTCTAGTTGCATACTTGTTCTAGGTAAAGCGAACGTCAAGCGTGCGTAGAGTTGTATCGGTGGTCGATAGAACTTGAGGGAATATTTGTTCTACCTTTAGCTCCTCGTTGGGTTCGACACTCTTACTTATCGAAAGAGGCTACAATTGATGCCCTATACTTGTGGGTTATCAAGACCTTTTTCTGGCACCGTTGCCTGGGAGTTATAGCGTGGGGTGAATATTCTCGTGTGTGCTTGTTTGCTTTATCACTAAGTAATTTTTTGCTGTTCTAAGTTGTTCCCTATATTTAGTTATGGATATGGAACACGAAATACCAAAATAATTAGGTTTACTTGCTACTCATGGAGATGGGGAACCTCCTAAAACCCACGATGCTCATTATGTGAAAGATATTATGTACTACTTTGATAATCCTGAGAAAACCCCATTCAACTTTATAATGGGAGTAACGTTGGATCAACGTAAATACTTTAGGGATTATGGCTTGACTCAAAAAGGGAAACTATTATGGGATAAAATTCATATATTGAAGTGGTATGCTCGGGAACTATGCTTGAGATATGATTATAGTTGTTGCTCTAGGATGAAGGCTCCACACCTTCCCTTTTCATGCAAATTTAATGATGATGAAACCTTGGCTTCTTATGCTAATGGTATATATGATTATTATGATGTGGGACAAATAGAAGAATACGTTGCTTTTATGGGTGCTTATGAAATTGAATCTTTGTTTAAAGAGTGAAAATCTTGATGATGCTGTTTACAGACCTGGAAATTTTGCTATACTTAAATATTGCTATGAGAATTATGAATTCAATTCCGATATTGATGATTATATTGAGAGAGTCTCCGCTGTCCAAGAAGAGACTAATATTTTGCAGGAGTCTATGGAAGAAGAAATTGATGAAACTGTGAGCTCATTGGATGAAAAGGATGAGGAGGAGAGGGAAGAATAAAAGGAGGAAGAGCGGATTGATCACCCATTCCCACCATCTAATGAGAGTAACTCTTTATCCCATAGATTGTTTAATTTCCCTTCGAATTTACCAAAGGATGAATGCTATGATAATTGTTATGATCCCGTTGATTCTTTTGAAATATTCCTTTTTGATGATGCTTGCTATGCTTGTGGCCAAGATGCCAATATGAATTATGCTTATGGAGATTAACTTGCTATAGTTCCTTATGTTAAACATGAAATTGTTTCTATTGCACCCACGCATGATAGTCCTATTATCTTTTTGAATTCTCCAAACTACACTATATCGGAGAAGTTTGTGCTTATTAAGGATTATATTGATGGGTTGCGTTTTACTTCTACACATGATGATTTTGATAGATATAATATGCATGTGCTTGCTGCTCCTACTTGCAATTATTATGAGAGAGGAACTATATCTCCACCTCTCTATGTTTCCCATATGATAAAATTGCAAGAAGCTGTTTATGCTATGTATTGGCCTTTACTTTGTGTGCATGAATTGTTCTTTTATGACATGCCGATGCATAGGAAGAGAGTTAGACTTCGTCATTACATGATATATGGTACTTTGTGCTCACTACTAAATTACAAATCATTGTTAATTAAAATTGGCTTTGATATACCTTGGGATCCGGGTGGATCCATTACTTGAGCACTATATGCCTAGCTTAATAGCTTTAAAGAAAGCGCTGCCAGGGAGACAACCCGAAAGTTTTAGAGATTCGTTTATTTCTGTTGAGTGCTTTTATAGAGTTTAAAAACAAAAAATAAAGAGGGGAACCCAAAACTTTTCAAAAAGGAAAGTGAAAGTGAAAGAGACAAGCATTGTTGAAGTGGGGGAGCTCCTTGAACTTTGTTCATGCTGACGGAAACTTTGTGAATCTTGATTACAGAAACTTTTCAACAAAAATAATTATCCCCTTTTACGATTCCATTGTATTATAAAAATAATGTGTCAAGATTTGCCTTTAGGATGTTTACATTGCTTGTTGGTTTGTGTGGTGCAAAACAGAAACTTTGGCTGTATGCGTGATTTTACATTTTTCACTGGAATGTCAAAACGGTTCTGAAACTTTTTGCACTGTCTTTATATACAAATTTTTTATTTTTACTATTTTTTCAGAATTTTTGGAGTACCATAGGTATGGTGAATGTTCAGATTACTACAGACTGTCCTGTTTAAGACAGATTCTGTTTTTGATGCATTATTTTCCTTGTTTTGATGAAACTATCGATTTCTCTCAGTGGATTAAGCCATGGAAAAGTTATATTACAGTAGCTACAATGCAAAAACAAAACATTAATTGGGTTGCAACAGTACTTAGAGTAGTGATTTGCTTTATTATACTAACAGATCTTACCAAACTTTCTATTGAGTTTTGTGTGGATGAAGTGATCAAAGATTGAGGAGGTCTCGATGTGAGGAGAAGGAGGAGAGGCAAGAGCTCAAGCTTGGGGATTCCCAAGGCATCGCAAGTAAATATTCGAGGAGACTCAAGCATCTAAGCTTGGGGATGCCCCAGAAGGCATCCCATCTTTCTTCAACAAGTATTGGTATGTTTTCGGTTTCGTTTCGTTCATGTGATATGTGCGTCTTGGAGCTTCTTTTGGATTTAGTTTTCACTTTTCTTTGATGCACCATGCTGATATGAGATAGTCAATGGTTTATTTATCGAATGCTCATTACACTTCACTTATATCTTTTGAGTATGGCTTTATAGAATGCTTCATGTGCTTCACTTATATCATTTGAAGTATGGATTGCCTGTTTCCCTACACATAGAAAACCGCCATTTGTAGAATGCTCTTTTGCTTCACTTATATTTGTTAGAGCGTGGGCATATCTTTTGTATAAAGAATTAAACTCTCTTACTTCCCTTATATCTATTTAGAGAGTTGACATGAATTGGTCATTCACATGGTTAGTCATAAAATCCTACATAAAACTTATAGAACACTGAATATGATATGTTTGATTCCTTGCAATTTTGCGATATAAAGATGGTGATATTAGAGTCATGCTAGTGGGTAGTTGTGGATTGTATAAATACTTGTGTTGAAGTTTGTGATTCCCGTAGCATGCACGTATGGTGAACCGTTATGTAACGAAGTTGGAGCATGAGGTATTTATTGATTGTCTTCCTTATGAGCGGCGGTCGGGGACGAGCGATGGTCTTTTCCTACCAATCTATCCCCCTAGGAGCATGCGCGTAGTACTTCGTTTCGATGACTAATGGATGTTTGCAATAAGTATGTGGGTTCTTTATGACTAATGTTGAGTCCATGGATTATACGCACTCTCACCCTTCCATCATTGCTAGCCTCTTCGGTACCGTGCATTGCCCTTTCTCACCTCGAGAGTTGGTGCAAACTTCGCCGGTGCATCCAAACCCCGTGATATGATACGCTCTATCACACATAAGCCTCCTTATATCTTCCTCAAAACAGCCACCATACCTACCTATCATGGCATTTCCATAGCCATTCCGAGATATATTGCCATGCAACTTCCATCATCATCGTATACATGACTTGAGCAGTTATTGTCATATTGCTTTGCATGATTGTATGATAGCTAGCATGATGTTTTCATGGCTTGTCCCTTTTTTGATGTCATTGCTATGCTAGATCATTGCACATCCCGGTACACCGCCGGAGTCATTCATATAGAGTCATATGTTTGTTCTAGTATCGAGTTGTAATATTGAGTTGTAAGAAAATAAAAGTGTGATGATCATCATTATTAGAACATTGTCCCATGTGAGGTTATCAAAATAAAAGTGGCCAAAGAAGCCCCCCAAAAAAAGAGAGAGGCCAAAGAAGCCTACAAAAAAAGAAAAAAAGAGAAAAAAACAATAAAACAATAAAACAATAAAAAATGAGAGAAAAGAGAGAAGGGACAATGTTACTATCCTTTTACCACACTTGTACTTCAGAGTAGCACCATGTTCTTCATATAGAGAGTCTCTTGAGTTATCACTTTCATATACTAGTGGGAATTTTCATTATAGAACTTGGCTTGTATATTCCAACGATGGGATTCCTCAAATGCCCTAGGTCTTCATGAGCAAGCAAGTTGGATGCACACCCACTTAGTTTCAGTTTGAGCTTTCATACACTTATAGATCTAGTGCATCCGTTGCATGGCAATCCCTACTCCTCACATTGACATCAATTGATGGGCATCTCCATAGCCCGTTGATTAGCCGCGTCGATGTGAGACTTTCTCCTTTTTGTCTTCTCCGCACAACCTCCACTATCATATTCTATTCCACCTATAGTGCTATGTCCATGGCTCACGCTCATGTATTGCGTGAACTTTGAAAAGGTTTGAGAACGTCAAAAGTATGAAACAATTGCTTGGCTTGTCATCGGGGTTGTGCATGATTTGAATATTTTGTGTGGTGAAGATGGAGCATAGCCAGACTATATGATTTTGTAGGGATAAGCTTTCTTTGGCCATGTTATTTTGAAAAAGACATGATTACTTTATTAGTATGCTTGAAGTATTATCGTCTTAATGTCAAAAGATAGACTATTGCTTTGAATCACTCGTGTCTTAATTTTCATGCCATGATTAGATTATGTGATCAAGATTGTGCTAGGTAGCATTCCACATCAAAAATTATCTTTTTTATCATTTACCTACTCGAGGACGAGCAGGAATTAAGCTTGGGGATGCTGATACGTCTCCGTCGTTTCTATAAATTTTTAGTGTTCCATGCCAATATTATACAACTTTCATATACTTTTGGCAACTTTTTATACTATTTTTGGGACTAACATATTGATCCAGTGCCCAATGTCAGTTCCTGTTTGTTGTATGTTTTTTGTTTTGCAGAAAATCCATATCAAACAGATTCCAAATGGGATAAAAACTGACGGAGTTTTTTTGGAATATATGTAAATTTTAGGAAGTGGAATCAATGCGAGACGATGCCCGAGGGGCCCACGAGGGTGAGGGGCGCCCCCCAGGGGGTCAGGCATTCCCTGGGCCCTCGTGGCCACTCCGTAAGGCGGTTGCTGCCCTTCTTTCGCCGCAAGAAAGCCAATATCCAGATAAAAATCGTGTCCAAATTTCTGCCCAATCGGAGTTACAGATCTCCGGCAATTTAAGAAACGGTGAAAGGGCAGAATCAGGGAACACAGAAATAGAGAGAGACAGAGAGATGGATCCAATCTCGGAGGGGCTCTCGCCCCTCCCATGCCATGGAAGCCAAGGACCAGAGGGGAAACCGTTCTCCCATCTAGGGAGAAGGTCAAGGAAGAAGAAGAAGAAGGGGGCTCTCTCCCCCTCTCTCCCGGTGGCGCCGGAACGCCGTCGGGGCCATCATCGTCACCGCAATCTACACCAACACCTCCGTCATCTTCACCAACATCTTCATCACCTTCCCCCCATCTATCTACAGCGGTCCACTCTCCCGCAACCCGCTGTACCCTCTACTTGAACATGGTGCTTTATGCTTCATATTATTATCCAATGATGTTTGCCATCCTATGATGTGTGAGTAGATTTTCGTTATAATTGGTGAATTTCTATGTTGGTTTAATTTGCTTGTGGTTATGTTGCTATCCTTTGGTGCCCATCATATGAGCGCGCACGTGGATCACACCATAGGGTTAGTTGTATGTTGATAGACTATGTATTGGAGGGCAAGAGTGACAGAAGCTTCAACCTAGCATAGAAATTGATGCATACGGGATTGAAGGGGGACCAATATATCTTAATGCTATGGTTGGGTTTTAGCTTAATGAACGTTAGTAGTTGCGGATGCTTGCTAATAGTTCCAATCATAAGTGCATAGAATTACATGTCAGGGGTGACATGCTAGCAGTGGCCTCTCCCACATAAAACTTGCTATCGGTCTAGTAAAGTAGTCAATTGCTTAGGGAAAATTTCGCAACTCCTACCACCACTTTTCCACACTCGCTATACTAACTTTGTTGCTTCTTTATCTAAACAGCCCCTACTTTTTATTTACGCGCTCTTTATTATCTTGCAAACCTATCCAAAAACACCTAAAAAGTACTTCTAGTTTCATACTTGTTCTAGATAAAGCAAACATCAAGCGTGCGTAGAGTTGTATCGGTGGTCCTTAGAACTTGAGGGAATATTTGTTCTACCTTTAGCTCCTCGTTGGCTTCGACACTCTTACTTATCGAAAGGGGCTACAATGGATCCCCTATACTTGTGGGTTATCAGTGTCCTCCGTAAGACTCAGAGTGGCACTTGCGTAGGATTTGTTCCTGTTCATGCTCAGGTACACAACGTCTAATAAAACCATCGACTCCTTCTTTATAAAGGTGTGGGTCATCCCATAAGTAATGTCTTAAATCATAGAAAACTTTTTCTTTTGCTGGTATGTGAAACTAGGTGGTATAAATTTAGCAACAATATAATTAGCATAATCAGCATACCATGGAGCATTACGAGAAGCATTTATGACATTTAATTGCTCATAGGAAAGATATCATCAATAGGTAGTGGGTCACCAAGAACATTCTCTAACCTAGACAAGTTATATGCAACGGGGTTCTCAGCTCCCTTTCTATCAACAATATGCAAATCAAATTCTTGTAGCAAGAGGACCCATCTAATAAGTCTAGGCTTAGCATCTTTATTTTCCATAAGATATTTAATAGCAGCATGATCAGTGTGAACAGTTACTTTGGAATCAACAATATAAGGTCTAAACTTATCACATGCAATAACAACTGCTAAAAATTCTTTTTCAATAGTAGCATAATTTCTCTGGGCACTGCCCAGAATTTTACTAGCATACTGAATAACATTTAATTTCTAATCAAATCTTTGTCCTAGAACAACACCAACAACATAATCACTAGCATCACACACAATTTCAAAGGGTAGGTTCCAATCAGGTGGCTGAACAATATATAGGAGCAGAAATCAAGGCTTTCTTAAGTATTTCAAATGCTTCTACACAATCATCATCAATAATAAAAGGAACATCTTTTTGCAAGATATTAGTGAGAGGCCTATAAATTTTAGAGAAGTCTTTAATAAACCTCCTATAGAAACCAGCATGACCAAGGAAACTTCTTATACCTTTGATATCGTTAGGACACGACATCTTTTCAATAGCGTCTACTTTAGCTTTATCAACTTCAATACCTCTTTCAGAAATTTTATGCCCCAAGATAATACTTTCATTAACCATAATGTGGCACTTCTCCCAATTCAAAACAAGATTAGTTTCTTCACATCTCTGCAAAACTCGATCAAGGTTGCTTAAGCAATCATCAAAAGAAGTTCCGTAAAACGGAGAAATCATCCATGAAAACCTCAACAATATTTTCACAAAAGTCAGAGAATATAGCAGTCATACATCTTTGAAAGGTAGCAGGTGCATTACATAAACCAAAAGGCATACGTCTATAAGAGAAGGTACCGAAAGGTCAAGTAAAAGTGGTTTTCTCTTGATCTTCTTTTGACACAGGTATTTGAGAGAAACCAGAATAACAATCTAGAAAGAAAAAGTGAGTATGTTTGGATAATCTTTCTAGCATTTGATCAATAAAAGGTAGAGGGTAATGATCTTTTCTAGTAGCTTTATTCAATTTGCGAAAATCAATTACCATTCTATAACCTGTAAGAATTCTTTGTGGAATCAATTCATTCTTATCATTTGGAACAACAGTAATACCTCCCTTCTTAGGGACACAATGAACAGGACTCACCCATTGACTATCAGCAATAGGATAAATTATACCTGCCTCTAGAAGCTTTAGTATTTCATTTCTTACCACTTCTTTCATCTTAGGATTTAACCATCGTTGATGATCAACAACCGGTCTAGCATCTTTCTCCAATTTAATTTTGTGCTGACATAAAGTGGGACTAATGCCCTTAAGATCATCAAGAGTATACCCAATAGCAGCACGGTGCTTCTTCAGAGTTTTCAATAATTTCTTTTCGTCATGCTCTGAAAGGTTAGCACTAATAATAACAGGATATATCTTCTTTTCATCAAGAGAAGCATATTTCAGAGTATCAGGTAATTGTTTAAGCTCAAACACGGGAACACCCTTAGGTGGGGGAGGATCCTCAAGGATTTCAACAGGCAAATTGTGTTTCAAAATAGGTCCCTGATTAAAGAATACTTCATCTATTTCCCTTCTTTCATTCATAAACATATCATTTTCATGGTCTAGCAAATATTGCTCTAAAGGATCATTAGGAGGCATGGCAATAGAAGCAAGAGCAATAATTTCATCATTACTAGGCAATTCTTTATCATGGGGTTGTCTACGAAATTTAGAGAAATTAAATTCATGAGACATATCCCCTAGACCAACAGTAATAATATCTTTCTCGCAGTCTATCTTAGCATTAACAGTATTCAAGAAGGGTCTACCAAATATAATGGGACAAAAAATATCTTGTGGGGAACCAAGAACAAGAAAATTAGTAGGATATTTTATCTTCCCACACTAGACTTCAACATCTCTAACAATCCCAATTGGTGATATAGTATCTCTATTAGCAAGTTTAATAGTGACATCAATATCCTCTATCTCAGCAGGTGCAATATCATTCATAATTTCTTTATATAAGGTATAAGGAATTGCACTCACACTAACACCCACATCACATAAGCCATGATAACAATGATCTCCTATTTTAACAGAAACAACAGGCATGCCAACAGGAGGTCTATGTGTGTCTTTAGTATCGGGTTTAGCAATCCTAGTAGCTTCATCACAGAAATAAATGATTCACAGAAAGAAGCTACTATCTTAGAGTCAAGTCCATATTTAGTGCTAAAATCACGAAAAGCATCGGTATCCATAAAAATATTTAACACAATCAAACTTAAAGGTTTATACCTAACTCCTTACCTTCGTCGAGATCCCAACCTTCAGAGTTGCGTTTAATTCTTTCCAATAAATCCAATTTGAATCCAATATCCTTCTTCATATAGGAACCAGTACAAGAAGTATCGAGCATGGATCGATCATTATGAGAAAGCCGAGCATAAATTTTTTGAATAATAATTTCTCTTGAGAGCTCATGATTGGGGCATGAATATAACATCGATTTAAGCATCCCCCAAGCTTGAGCGATACTTTCTCCTTCACGAGGCCAAAAATTATATATAATTTTCAGATCACAATGAACTAGATGCATAAGATAAAACTTCTGATGAAATTCCAATTTCAATCGGTTGTAGTTCCATGATCCAATATCATCCAATAGCCTAAAACTTATGATAAAGGGAAGACTTTCTTCTTGACAACATCCTCGGGTATACCTGCAAGCTTAAATAGTCCACAAACTTCATCCACATAGATTAAGTGTATATCGGGATGTAATGTTTCGTCTCCTGCATAAGGATTAGCTAGCAGTTTCTCCATCATAACTGAAGGAATTTCGTAATAAATATTTTCAGTAGGTGCAGTAGGTTGAAGAGTAACTAATTGTGGTTCCGGTCGAGGTGAAGATACCCTGAACAAACCCCTCACAGGATTATTTTCCATAGTAACAAGTGACAGTAAATTTCAACACACTATATAAATGTTTCCTTACCAAATTCCACTTACCAAAGGCGCTTCACTCCCCGGCAATGGCGCCAGAAAAGAGTCTTGATGACCCACAAGTATAGGGGATCTATCGCAGACCTTTCGATAAGTAAGAGTGTCGAACCCAACGAGGACCAGAAGGAAATGACAAGTGGTTTTCAGCAAGGTATTCTCTGCAAGCACTGAAATTATCGGTAACAGATAGTTTTGTGATAGGATAAATCATAACAGGTAACAAGTAATAAAAGTAAACAAGGTGCAGCAAGGTGGCCCAATCCTTTTCGTAGCAAAGGACAAGCCTCGACGAACTCTTATATAAAGCAAAGCGCTCCCGAGGACACATGGGAATTGTTGTCAAGTTAGTTTTCAGCATGCTCATATGATTCGCGTTCGTTATTTTGATAATTTGATATGTGGGTGGACCGGTGCTTGGGTGCTTCCCTTCCTTGGACAAGCCTCCCACTTATGATTAACCCCTCTCGCAAGCATCCGCAACCAGGAAAGAAGTATTAAGGTAGACCTAACCATAGCATGAATCATATGGATCCAAATCAGCCCCTTACGAAGCAACGAATAAACTAGGGTTTAAGCTTCTGTCACTCTAGCAACCCATCATCTACTTATTACTTCCCTATGCCTTCCCGTAGGCCCAAATAATGGTGAAGTGTTATGTAGTGGACGTTCACATAACACAACTAGAGGAAAGACGACATACATCTCATCAAAATATCGAACGAATACCAAATTCACATGATTACTTATAACAAGACTTCTCCCATGTCCTCAGGAACAAACGTAACTACTCACAAAGCATATTCATAATCATATTCAGAGGAGTATTAATTATCATTAAGGATCTGAACATATGATCTTCCACCGAATAAACCAACTATAGCATCAACTACAAGGAGTAATCAGCACTACTAGCAACCCACAGGTACCAATCTGAGGTTTTGGGACCAAGATCCAATGCAAGAGATGAAATAGGGTTTGAGAGGAGATGGTGCTGGTGAAGATGTTGATGGAGATTGACCCCCTCTCGATGAGAGGATCGATGGTGATTTCGAGGGCGATGATTTCCCCCTCCCGAAGGGATGTTTGCCCGGCATAACTGCTCCGCCGGAGCCCTAGACTGGTTCTTCCCAGGTTCCGCCTCGAGATGATGGCGCTTCATCCCGAAAGCTTCTTCTTGATTTTTTCCAGGGTAAAAGACACCATATAGCAGAAGATGGGCACCGGAGGCCTGCCAGTGGCACCACAAGGTCGGGGGGTGCGCCCAGGGGGTAGTGCGCAACCTCCACCCTTGTGGCTGGCTGGTGGCCCCCCTCTGGTTCTTTCTTCACCCAATATTTTTGATATATTCCAAAAATAAGCTCCGTGAAGTTTCAGGACCTTTGGAGTTGTGCAGAATAGGTCTCTAATATTTGCTCCTTTTCCAGTCCAGAATTCCGGCTGCCGTCATTCTCCCTCTTCATGTAAACCTTGTAAAATAAGAGAGAATAGGCATAAGTATTATGATATAATGTGTAATAATAGCCCATAATGCAATAAATATCAACATAAAAGCATGATGCAAAATGGACGTATCATTCCCTATTTTATAATGTGAGGGGAGCCCTCACACCGGCCGATGCGGGACGACCAGAAGAGCTCCTGAGATGCGGCTCTGTTGAGCCCAGGGATGTTCACGTAGACGCGTAGCTCGCTGCCCACGTCAGGGCGGGAGCTGCATCGGGTGGTGCGGGGCGACGCTCGCCTCACATGACTCTTGCCTCCTGAAGCTCCTCGATTGCCTTGGTGATAAACTCCTGAGCACCTGGCGTCTTGCGCCCTGTGCTCTTCTCGCAGAAGCGCCCGTCGAAGCACGCCTCCAGATGGTGCCCGAACGCCTCCCTCGTGATGCTGGCCAGGTCTGAGGACCTCCAGAGGAGAGCCCCCGATCCCAACCTAAGGGGAAGGCGCCCCATCAGTGGGCGCAGGACCTGAGGCACGATCATTAGATGCCCCGTCCTCCTGAGATCCTCGGCGGAGCAGCTACTTCTTCTTCTTGGGGATGACCCCAGGGGGGGTAGATGGTTCCCTCATCATCTGGGTTCTCGACCGCTGCAGCCTGATAGGCGCGCTGGAGGGAGCACACCGCATCCTTTTCGTCACAGGCGATCGTGATGATGTCGCAGCTTCCTGGCATCTTGAGGACATTGTAGCCGTGGTCAGTCGTGGCCATGAACTTGGCCAGGGCCGGATACCCAAGGATGGCGTTGTACAGGAGGCGAATGTGGGTGACGTCGAAGTCGATGAGCTCAGTGTGGTAGTTGTCGCGCTTGCCGAAGGCGACAGGGAGGCGGATCTGCCCTATGGGGATGGTGGAGCCGTCGGTCACCCCCGAAAAAGGCTTGGTAGGCTGAAGCTGGTCGTACGGCACCTGGAGCGTGTCGAACGTCTCGGCATAGAGGACGTTGAGCCCCGCGCCGCCATCAATCAGGGTCTTGGTGACAAGGACGTTGCGGATGGTGGGCGAGTAGAGCATCGGGAGCGCGCCGCCCGTGGCCGCGCACTTGAGCTGGTCAGTAGAGTCGAAGGTGATGGCGTACTTGGACCACCTGAGCGGGCACGACGCCTCAAGCTTGGGGAGGGCCGCATTCACCTCACGAGCAAACTGCTTGAAGATGCGATGGGAGGCGGGGGCCTGAGCGCCGCCTCAGATGCAAGCAATGGCACGAGGCTCTTGGAAGCCCCCGGCCCCATCATCTTGGTGGTGGTCATCATTCCTCCATGGCGGCGGCGGAGCGGAGGAAGGCCAGTGTTGCCCTGAGGATGGTTCACACGAGGTTGATCCCTCCAGGGGCCCTCACGAGGCTGGCCCTGCCAGCGATCCTCACGAGGTTGATCGCGCCAGTCCTGGCGGGGGTCGCGGTTGTCCCAGCGTCCTCCACCTCGGCCTCCTCCACAGCCGTAGCCGCGGTCGTTGCGCTCAGGGCGGCGGCGGAGGCGCCCATCTCGGGTAGCCCTGAGCTCTTGGTAGTCGTTGGTGTTGTGGCTCTGTACATTGTGGAAGACGCAGAACGGGCGGCTGCCCTTGGAAGACTCGAGGTGGTCGTAGCCGCGCTTCATCTCAGGTTCGGCCGCGAGCACAGCTGGTCCTTTGCGCTTCACGTCCTTGGCCTTGGCCTTCTTATCTTCTGGATCGGCTCTGGGAGCTCAAGGAGGGAGAGGCGACCTTCTTTTGTCCTCACGCATCTGGTTGCCATGTTGAACATCTCCAGAGCCGAGCACAGGTCCTTGTGTATGGCGAGCTCTTCCTTCATCTTAACATCCCGGACGCCATCAGTGAATGCCGAAATGATGGCCTCATCCGACACCCTGGGGATCTTGAGGCGAACGTTGGTGAAGCGCTGGATGTATTTGTGCAAGGTCTCCCCATGGCTACTGCTTGATGCGCCGCAGGTCGCCCGCAACAGGGGCGCGGTCGCGAGTGCCCTGGAAGTTGGCGATGAAGCGCTCTCGCATTTCATCCCAGGAGGAGGTCGATCTCGCGGGAAGGTTCAGGAGCCATGAGCGTGCGCAGTCCTTGAGGGCCATGGGGAACCAGTTCGCCATGACCTTCTCGCCGCCGTTGGCTGCCTTGATGCTCAGCTTGTAGAGCTGAAGGAACTCAGCAGGGTCAGGGGTGCCGTCATAGCGTGGAGGCAGGTTCGGCTTGAACTTCCCAGGCCAGATGACATGGCGTAGCTCCGGGGTGAACGCACGACAGCCTGCCGCGCTCACGGGAACCCATCGTAGAGGGGGGGCCTGGTCTTGCCGCTCGCAAACCACCTCCTCGAGCAGCACGCGGTCTTGATGTGGCGGTGCTGGGAGTGCACGCGCTTCTCCTGGAGGCTGCTGCACCACTTGGTAGCTTTCTTTGTCGCGCGCCGGCGCCCTGCGCTGCGGGTCACGCCGAGGGGCCTCACTCCTTGGCTCGAGGGCGGCATCTTGCCTAGAAGGTGGAGGAGCGCACCGTGGGCCATGTCGCCCGCGAGAGGCGGCGGGGGAGGCAGTGAGTGAGATGGTGCAGGGGCCTCTCCAGCAGCACTGACAAGCTCGGCGATGCGGTCCAGCCTGTCCTCGTAGGGGTCGTCGGTCGAGCGATAGCGCAGGAGCTCGTGTGCCATGAGTAATGCAGCCTGCGCGTTCGCCGGCCCGCGACGGGCATGGGAAGACGAAGCAGCTGCCGGAGTCAGCGATGGGGTGGCAGGCGTCCATAACGCCGCACAGAGGGCTGCAGCGACGAAGCCTGCTGCTCGTGGTCCGCGGGGCCGGTGGCAGCGTTGGTCGCAGGCGATGGGGAACGGGAGGGGGGAGGGGAAGGCGCCATCGCCTGCAAGCGCTGTCTGGGCGACGCGGGCGGCAAGGGCGGCACGACACTCAGCACGAACTCGACGAGCGTCAGCCATGAGAACGACGGAACAATGGCAAATCGACCAGCGGGAGAGAGGCTCCGACGCACCCCTAGCTGCGCGCCAAATGTCGGATTCAGGGCTCCGTAGACCCAAGAAAGATTCAAACTCTGGGGTGCGTGCGAAGAACTCGATATCCCCAACCTACCAACTCGTCGCTGTCACGGCCTAGCTCAATGAACGGGAAAGGAAAGGGAGACGACAGTTTACCCAGGTTCGGGCCACCTTGCGGTGTAAAACCCTACTCCTGCTTTGGGGTGGATTGGCCTCGCGAGGGGCTGAGTATGAACTAGTACAGAGGGAGAACAGCCTCATGAGGTCAGTTCCTGTGTTGGTGTGAGCTAGTGAGGGTTCGGATGGCCCGATCCCCCTCTATGGTGGTGGCTAACCTATATTTATAGTGGCCTTAGTCCTCTTCCCCCAAAATGTAGGCGGGAAGGGATTCCACAACGGCCAGTTTGAAGGGAGACAACTAGTACATCTTATCCTGACGAAAGGTGGTCTTCACCCGCAAAGCTTCTGGTCGTGACGCCATGGTGGGCTCGGCGATGACTTTTGTTCCGTCGTCCTGGCGGTCTTGGTCTTGTAGCACGGAAATGGAAACCTTTGGCTGGTTCCTCGGGACTCTGCGTCTAGGCTTGCCTCCTTAGTACCGAAGAGGAAACCTGCTGCTCTGTGCCCGGTGGCGCCCGCCTGGCTTGGTCGTCATGGCTTACGTCACCTCAACCTCATGAGGTGAGCGCCTGCATAGGAATCTCCGCTCCTATGGAGCCAGCCTAGGGAGGTCGCTCCCTCCGGAGGTCTTGGTGTCGTCCGCCTCGCGATGCCTGGTCCCACATGAGGGTCTTGTCTTGTCGATGCTGAAGATGAGCCGTACCAGGCCGTTGATGGAGCCACGCCGCGGGCCGCATGCAGGCAGGCAAGTCTGGGTACCCTGGTTCCTAGAACGCCGACAATTTTTCTTCATGGGGATGGTTACAGAGTTTGCTTAACCCCGGCTCAGTTGAGGTCTTTTTTTAGATCCCCAAAAATTCCCCCTAAAAACGATATTTTGCGGTGGTGCGGCGTCGACAACAAACTTCGGCGGCGGTTGACATTGGAAGGTGGTGGTTGGTGGCGGGGAGCGGGCGCGCAAGCGGCATGGCGGCGATAGGTGAGACGCTTCGGGGTGGTGTGGTGGCACGGTGGGTGTGGCGGCGGCACGGCGGACTCCGGTGGCGGTGAGCTGACGTGACACTCTTATGCGAAGGGTGATCTTTCCGTAGATGTAGGGGGAGTTTCGAAGATTATACGGGATCTTGTAAAAAAGTGTGTTTACAAAAACTATTGGAGAGCTTTTTTGCCCATTTCCCTATAAGGTAGTTATTTTACGGAAAAGGAACTGTTGAAGATACATAAGAAGAGATTAAGGACGCGTCTCAAAGTTGAATAAAAAAAAACGAATGTCAGCATATATGATTCAAAATGTTGTCATGTACATGTGTAGAGACTCTATCGCACATGGCTACATGGATATCTTATAATTGTAAGGGCCTGAGATGCATGCACCTGAATCAGCAAGAAGCATGCACGGCTGATAATTGATGGCCTTTTCATAGGAGTACGAGTTTGAATTGTGCTATCCTCGTGCCATCCTCCTTTTCCTGGCTATTGCTGTCACATGCTGTATCTTTGAGTAAGCCAAGTTGCTACAAAATTACAGATACCAAGGTGAAATGAGTTCCGTGTTTTATTTATTTTGTAGCAAAAGGTGTCAAGCCCACATACAACTCATGTTTACGGGAGATGATTTTTGGCAGGAAGGTCCGGGGCACCGAGCCCCTCGCACACTTTTTCTTTTGGCTTTGACTTTTCGATGTTTCATATCTTTATAACGGAAAGTCTACATTAAGTTTTGTTTTTATATTCATGTTTCTGGTGATAAGAGACGAGATTCATTTTGAATATGTTTTGATGAGTTTTTAATCTTTCCGTTAAGTTTTAATTTTTGAAACTAAGTACGAGGGAAC
Organism: Triticum aestivum; assembly: GCF_018294505.1. NCBI lineage: Eukaryota > Viridiplantae > Streptophyta > Magnoliopsida > Poales > Poaceae > Triticum > Triticum aestivum. The sequence goes on from NC_057799.1 coordinate 331,910,111, forward strand.
CATTAATCACAAGTTTAAGTAGCTGCGACCGACAAAAATGCAAGTTTTAAGTTTCAACTCTGAAACATGATACGAGCGACTGGCAAAATCATAAGTTTCAGAAGCTACGGTCGGTAAAACCTTAAGTTTCAAAAATTAAACTTAAAACTTATTATTCTCTCCCGAGATGCAATGACTTTGCGGACCGCGAGGCAATCGGGTGACCATGTAGGGCTGGGCAGGTGCACGCTCTTGCACCTGCGTGCCCCCGGCAAATTTTCGTATGTTTAGAGGTCTTTCAAGTAAAATAGTGTGTCATTACAAAAAGAAAAGAAAGAAAGGTAAACTGGTAGAGAAAAATAGTTGAGTAAACGTCAGCATATTTTGGTCCAACTCTTGCTTTAGAATCACTACCAACGTCGTGGTCAATGTTAGCGGGGCATGGAGTTTTTTTACCCCCAGCTCACGTGCATCCGGATGACCAAGAAAATAAAATAAAATAGTTAAAATTTCGAAAACTACTGATTTTTATTTTGTGACAAAAATTGATGAATTATTCAGCAATGTATAAAATTTCATGTGAAATGATATTTATGAAGGACCGGTCAAAACAAACAAAATTGATGATTCGAATAAACTATTGTAGGAAGCATTTTGTTGTATCGAGTTTTTCCTAGACCTCTACGAATATCATTTCATCATTTAATTTCGCACGTAATAGAAACATTTATTATTGTTTATCACAAAAAAATCAGAATCTTTTGAATTCCTTTATTTTATTTTAGGAAAACGCTTGTTTTAAGCCGTATGATTTTCCTCTAGCGTAAACCTCCTCGTACGCGCGCCACGCGTCCCGTGGTGGCCCACCCACTGCCCCTCGATCGCTTTCCTTATCTCCAGCGGGAGGCACGCAGACCAGTCATTCTTTCCCCTTCCTCTGAACAAAATCCCCCTCCTTCTTTCTTGCTCCTGCTGGAACCCTTCCATGGATGCGTTCCTCAACCTCAAAGCAAGCTGGCGCGCCCGAGCTTCGTCCTCTCCAACACCTTACATAGCAGGTGGCCGGCCATTTTTTAGGCGCTCCTGTGATGCAACGTTCATCAGGCAGCCCAATGGCTTCGATGCAGCTTGCACACACGCTGGCTGTACAAGCCATTGGTGGAGCGATAGCACGCACCGGCGCTGCGCAACACTCGCCGGCGCTACCCGTGTGAAGCTCAGATGGCTGTTGCCGCGGTGCTACTATGCAACGCTTTTTGTTGGTGCAGCGGAGCTATGATGCAACGCTCGCTGGCGCTGCAATCCGGGTTGGGGAGCGACGCCGCAGGGCGCACCCGTGCTAAGGTGCTGCGCTCTCCGGTGCTATCGTCCAGAAGCCAGAATGGTTTTTGCCGCGGTGCTGCTATGCAACGCTCGCGCCGCGCTGAGCTGCAGTTGAGCGTCGCCGGAGTCGTTGAAGCTGCGATGGGGATGGAATGGACTCCGTCGGAGCTGCAATGGAGCGCCGCCGGAGTCGTTGAAGCTGCGATGGCGATGGAATGGACTCCGTCGGAGCTGCAATGGAGCGCCGCCGGAGCTGCAATGAAGCTCCCGCCGGAGTTGCAATGAAGCTTGGCGCGGCGGCGAGCTCGGTGTTGTGATGGAGCAGTTCCGGTGGCTCCCGGTGCTGCGATGCAGCGGTCGCCGGCGGCTCTAGGAGCTGCGTGCACTCGTCGGCGTGGGTGTGACGGCGCTGTAGTCGCCGGTTTTCTCTTTGCATCATCGTTGTTGCGGAGGTGGGTGTCGCAGCTGGTGGATGCAATACAAGAGAGGAGAAGGACGATGGTGGGCTGGGTTGCTCTAATCAGACGGGCCACATGCACCTAATCGAACGGCCGGCCAGGCGGATGATTTTCATCCGGCTGATCCGTAGCTGTCACCTTTTATTTTATTGTTCACGAAGGAGTATTTGTGCTTGGAATGGAAAGAACATTTTCGGTATGTTAGTGTCACTATCATATAATTATTTTTAAGCATGCCTGAAGCACCTTTCGAATAATATATGTCGATTAATATTTCAGCCACATAAAGCACCATCCCGTCTCGAGCTGTCTTTATCACGGAACTTTTTCTTTTCGGGAGAACTTTTTTATTTTATTCCTAGAAGAAATCGATTGGTCTTTTTTAGCTCATGGAAAGTGGCTTGTGCAATTATTTCCATAAATGTGTAATACCAGCTGTACCATCATCCACTTTAATTTATAGGATGTTCTACAGTACTCTACTCGTGAGATAGAATTGTTGAGTATAATGTTTGTTTAGGAAACATAGGATAGTATAAAATTTATTCTATCTTGCCTTATATTTGAAATAATGTACTTTTATATATATATGCCCACACGGCTCGAGGAATAAACTACGATTCCACCAAATCCCTTTGTATCTCTTCTAACATGGTATCAGCCTAACTAATCCAAACCCTAGCCGCAGCCCGCCACTTCCGGCCCGCGCAGCGCCCCCGGGGCGGCCGGCCTCCATGACCACTGCCGGGGAGCGTGCCGCCCGTACCTATGGTTCATTCACTGGTCGTGTTGACCGACTGCCCTAGAAAGTCTTTTTCCCGATCTCTTGATACGGGTTTTTTTCTCTCTTGCCAATTGTCTTGGTCAACGTTTCTTTTTGGTTTCCCGGTCTAAGATTGGTTTGTGTCGCCCACCGTCGCCGTCGACCACGTGCCTCTACCCCGACACCGGCACGATACTCGGCATCTTCTCCGACCCGGTGGCCTCGCGCGACGTGGCGGCCCGCCACGACCGTCGTTCGCGCCTCTGCTCGCCAGTCTCTCTACGTTGGCCGTCGCCGCCTTGCTTCGACTGGGACTCATGCACCACCTCCTACCTCCGCCATGTATGTATTGCCGCGTCTGCACGATGTTGCGTTCGCCGCTTCAGGCCTGGCCGATCGGGTGCCAATGTTGCGTTCGCCGCTCAGGCGTCGTTGCCCGGGCGCTGACGCTATGTTGGCCATCCGCACGTCGCCGCTGACGCACTCGTGCGCATGTCTTCCTATGCCGGTCGTCGCCGTTGGCATCAGCTTGGACTCCGCCACCACCAAGCAGCATCATGGACCTGGCACACAATCGGATTGATCACCCGCCCGCCGCCATGTCCCGCCTCATCTACGTCGTGCGACCGACCTGGACCCTCGGTTGCGCGCGCCTCCGCAGGTCCCATGAAGACCGTCCAGAGTATAGTGCGCCCCTACACCGATCGAGCATCAGGCTCTGCTACGTCGCCCCTTCGGGTCGCAGCGCCGAGGCCCCGTGCTTCTCCCCACGGTTGCACCGACCCGCGTGTGCCTCTACTGCCGCCCGAGGCCGTCCTATCCAGGTCGTCCACATGGCTGCACCGACCCTCGCGCTGGTGCTGCATCGCCCCATCAGGCCGTAACGAGCGTGGCACGCGGTCTTCGCCGCCGCCCGACACTACTAGGAAAAGGCCTGCTAGTGGCGCACATGTTTTGCCTACTAATGGCACACTACAGGTGCGCCACTAGCACCACGCCATTAGATTTTTTACTAATGGCGTACCACAGGTGCGCCATTAGTACATCACACGGGGCGCCATTACTATCTGACTTAGTAATGACGCACCACATAGAAGTGCGCCATTACTAACATTTTTTTTCAAATTTTTTCAGAAATATTTTTTTCAATTTTTTTTTCATTTTTTTCTTAATCTCGGGTCACTATGGCTTAATCTCAAGTCAAATCGCACTCCGTGGTCAAACTTCCCGAAAGGTCACCCATCTTGACAATACTCCAGCCCAAGCACGCTTAACTTCAGAGTTCTATCGAACCCCGGCACCAGCTCACTTGACAGGCACCTGTTGATATATCTATCATATCAATCCTATTAAACCTTGTTGATGTCTAGGACTTTGTTCATGTTCATGTTCATGAGTGTGATGAAATTTTGAAAAAACATTTCAAACTTCCCGGTCATATTACGTATCATATTTTGAAAAAAAAATTCCAAAAATAAAAGTTTTTTTAAACCAATTTTTTTCTGTTACTAGTGGCGCAGCTAGCAAATGGTGCGCCACTTGTAAGTTTGAATTTTTTTTCATTTTCCCCCTCAAGATCTTAAAAGCCCCGTATTTAACTTTTCCAGTAGATGATTTTTCATATATAAAACTTTTTAATCTGAGTTCGTATGCAAAAGTTATGCCCATTTTACAAATTCCAGAGAGATTTTGCAAATAAAGTCGAAATTCATATTTGTAAATTTTCCCAACAACTAGACACATATCACATGGGAAACTTATTTTATTTTATTTTTTTGACATTTCCATCATTTTATTTTATTTTTTTAAAACTAGAAAGGCGGTCCACATGGGGGGTGCATTCGGTGGAATTTTTGGGCAAAGTTAGTAATGGCGCACCGTGGGTGTGGTGCGCCATTACTAGTTAAACTAGTAATGGCGCACCACACCCACGGTGCGCCATTACTAACTTTGAAAAAAAATAAAAAAAAAATTGTTAGTAGTGGCGCACCGAGGGTGTGGTGCGCCATTACTAGTTAAAACTAGTAATGGCGCACTGTCCCCTGGTGCGCCATTACTAGTTTTGAAAAAAAAAATAAAAAAGTTTTGTTAGTAGTGGCGCACCGAGGGTGTGGTGCGCCATTACTAGTTAAACTAGTAATGGCGCACTATCCCTGGTGCGCCATTACTAGTTTTGAAAAAAAACAAAAATTTGTTAGTAGTGGCGCACCATGGATGTGGTGCGCCATTAGTATTTGGACACTAATGGCGTACCAACACATGGTGCGCCATTAGTGTATAGTAGTGCCGCACCACATGTGTGGTGCGCCATTAGTGTCCATATTATCTATAGCCCTTTTCCTAGTAGTGTGAGGTTGTCCCCGCGGTTGTGTCAACCCGCACTTCGCTGTTGTGCCACCCCTTCAGGCCATAGCACCGCGGCCCGCAGTCAGCACCACCGCCCCGAGGTCTTTCCGCCGTCGCCGCGACCCACCTGCTGTCGCGGCGTTGCCCCTTCAGGCCGTAGCCCTGCGGCCCGCCGTCTACTCCGCCGTCCCCATGCATTGACTTCCCGTGGTATGCATCGCGCCACCTCCCTTGGCTCAGGAATGCCACCGTCCCGCCAGTCTTTGTCATGTTTTTGGGTTCTTCATCTACTTTGAGCACCGCCGCCGCGCTCCTAACCGTAGCCGCTGCCGCCGATGCTACCCCAATAGTCGAGGCCGCCGCCCGTCCACCCCCTTCGTCTTCATCCAACACCAGCTCGTCGCCAGCGTCGCTGTCATCTTCCCCGACCACTTCGTCTACTCCGACCATCGTTTGTGACATCGGCCCCACGCCGTTTGGCGCCACAACCGTCATCGTCGAGTCCCTTCTCTGCTGGCCCCTCTGACTCCTCGACATGGCGTACAGCTCGCGCAGGTCCCTCGTGTATGTATGCCCAGTGCTGGGAACACCTATGCATGACTTCGTCCACGACGTCTCCCCAGGCCTGGCATGCAGTGCTTCGTCAATTTCGTCTTCGTCCGTCTATGCATGCCTAGTGCTGGCAACACCGATGCGTGCCTTCATCTAGGACATGTCCTCGGGTTTGGCAAACCCGGCGCGACTACTGTGCCTATGACTAACACGACGCATCCTTACGCCCACGGCTCCACAACGCCTTCCTCGACAAGGGCTACCCCAACTCGGCAATGACCATGGCGTTCTTCACGTAGCTACCCCGACCACGGGTACACCACCCTATGCTGTTAGCTACATCGACATCGGCACAAAGGGCTACTGCGTTGCTTGAGAAACCTCGTCGGTTTCCACTCCAGCCCTGACTTCCACGATGCATCGACCGTTACGGCTGTGGGGGGCTGTCCATTGGCTTACCTTTAGATTCTTTTCCAGTCTCAACGTCTGCATCGCTACCGTTGTGACTGCGGGGGGATTTTGAGTATAATGCTTATTTGGGAAACATAGGATAGCGTAAAATTTATTCCACCTTGCCTTGTACTCCAAGATGATCATCTACTCCTATATATATGCCCACGAGGCTCAAGAAATAAACAACGATTGCAAAAAAATCACTCTCTATCCCTTCTAACAAGAATGACTTTCTTTCATATGCTCATACTTTTGCACATGTTCATTTAACAAAAGTGTGGCTGGGGCGACCATGACGGTGGTGACGTATGGTGCACCTGCCTATCTCGATGTGCTAGTGAAGACTAGCGGTTAGGACATCATTCATGGTGGATGGAGTGCTGCGGTGATGGCAGGCTGTGCTTCTCAGACCCCGGGGTGGCAACCTTCGACGACAACGAGCGTCAGGTCCGGTGGCGTGTGATTTTTGGCCGTGGCTCATGCGGAGCGGAGGACACTAGGGTAGCGGCCCAAGGGTCGTGGTGGATGACGGTGCAAAATACCGTCAAATTTGTTGGTAGGGTTCCTTATAAGATTGGAAGTAGCGTGATGAAGCCCACACACAAAAGTTATTCAGGTTCGGGCCTCTGGAGAGTAATACAACACGTCATGCTTCTTCTAATTATTCATGGTAGTGGGATATGTTGTGCGAGGGAGTACAATGATGTGGAATAGGATACTATCGAGAGTTGTTTCCTCTAAGATTAGATGCCATGGGAGCCCCCCAACCTCCCTTTATATAGGCGATGAAGGTTAGGCTTTACAAGCAGGAGATGCGATCTAGGCCGCTGCCCTTCGTGGCTTGGAGGGCAAGATGCTTGTAAGTCGGTTCATCCTGCTTCTGGGCCTTATGGGCCCTGATAATCCCCAAGTGCAAGGAATCATCGTAGCAATTTCCAAAGGTGGAAGTGATAAGTATGGAGTATCGAACCCACAAGGAGCTAAAGGTAAGATCAACATTCTCTCAAGCCCTATCTGCCACTGATACGACTCTACGTACATCGAACGTTTGCTTCCAACTAGCAACGAGAAATAAAACTATGTTGTGGGTATGAAGAGGATAACTTTGTATGATATTGGAGAGCTAAAATATAAAAGTAGGTGCTTTTATCATGAAGTTAGAATATATTACTAAATATTATAAATAGAGAGTGTGGAATAATGGTGGATCGGTGTGCGGAATTGTCCTAGGCAATCGTTAACAAGACCGGTAATCACTATTGCAGTTTCATATGAGGGAGAGGCATAAGCTAACATACTTTCTCTACTTGGATCAGATGCACTTATGATTGGAACTCTAGCAAGCATCCGCAACTACTACAGATCATTGAGGTAAAACCCAACAATAGCATTAAAGCATCAAGTCCTCTTTATTCCCATACGCAACAACCCCCTTACTCGGGTTTGTGTCTCAGTCACTCACCAACCCACTATAAGCGAATCACGAACGTATTGCAACACCCTACAGCGGGAACCCCTCGCGCTTGCACACACGGAGGGCACCATAGGACAACATCAAAGTAAAACATACAACTCATACCAATCTAGATCATCAATCAAGCCAAAGACAAAAGGTATCTACTCAAAACATCATAGGATGGCAACACATCATTGGATCATAATATGTGGCATAAAGCACCATGTTCAAGTAGGGATTACAGCGGGGTGCGGGAGAGTGAACCGTGTAAAAGAGATGAGGATGGTGATGATGGTGGTGATGTTGATGAAGACGATCACCGCGGCGATGATTCCCCTCTCGATGGCACTCCGGTGCCACCAAGAGAGAGGAGGAGAGGTTCTCCCCCTTGTGCTTCCTCCTCTATGGCCTCCCCCTAGATGGGGAAAGGTTCTCCCTCTGGTCCTTGGCCTTCATGGCGATGACGGCCTCTCCGGGATACTCCTCCATGGCCACCGGTGATGATGGCCCCCTCCGACAGGGTGCCGGAGAGGGCCTAGATTGATTTCTTGTGGCTACAGAGGCTTGCGGCGGCGGAACTTCGGATCTAGGTTAATTTTCTGAGGTTTCTGTATTTATAGGAATGTTTGGCGTTGGTCTCATGTCAAGGAGGTGCCCTAGGCGTCCACAAGGCAGGCCCACGCGCCTGGGGCGGGGGGGGGGGGGGGGGGGTGGGCGGCCCCCCACCCTCGTGGACGCCCCGGGACTCTCCTAGCCCAATTCTTTTACTCCGGGGTCTTCTTTTGGTCCATAAAAAATCGTCAAAAATTAGCACGTCAATTGGACTCCGTTTGATATTCCTTTTCTGTAAAACTCAAAAACAAGGAAAAAACAGAAACTGACACTGGGCACTAGGTTAATAGGTTAGTCCCAAAAATCATATAAAATAGTATATAAATGCATATAAAACATCCAAGGTTGATAATATAATACATGAATACTTCATAAATTATAGATGCGTTGGAGACGTATCAGCATCCCCAAGCTTAATTCCCGCTCGTCCTCGAGTAGGTAAATGATAAAAGAAATAATTTATGAAGTGTGAATGCTAGCAAGTGCATAAGTTTCATCAATGATAGTTCCAATCACTCTTTCTAGCATCATTATATATCATAAAAGTAGCTCATTTTCATAAAACTTTTCATGATCAAGTAACAAGCTATTCACATGTTAAAGTATAGATCATAAACTTTCTTGAAACTAACAAACTATATTCTCAGTCATCAAACAATTGCAATTCATCTTATTTTCAGGAAGGGTCTATGTCAGAGCTTTGATTTAGCAAACTCCACATACTCAACTATCATTTAGTCTTTCACAATTGCTAACACTCACGTGATATTTATGGGTTCTAAGTTTTAATCGGACACAGAGAAAGATAGGGGCTTATAGATTCGCCTCCCAACCTTTTACCTCAAGGGTAATGTCAACAATAATAGTTCATGAAACTTACATCCAATTGGATATATATATCAGGATCTTTCCAACACAATGTGCTTGCCAAAGGATAAAATGTAAAAAGGAAAGGTGAAGATCACCATGACTCTTGCATAAAGGTAGAAGATAAAAGTAAAAGATAGGCCCTTCGCAGAGGGAAGCAGAGGTTGTCATGCGCTTTTATGGTTGGATGCACAAAATCTTAATGCAAAAGAACGTCACTTCATATTGCCGCTTGTGATATGGACCTTTATTATGCAGTCCGTCGCTTTTATTTCTTCCACATCAAAAGATCGTATAAAGCTTATTTTCTCCACATTAATAGATCATACATATTTAGATGGCAATTTTTATTGCATGCACCGATGACAACTTACTTGAAGGATCTTACTCAATCCATAGGTAGGTATGGTGGACTCTCATGGCAAAACTGGTTTAAGGAATGTTTGGAAGCACAAGTAGTATTTCTACTTGGTGCAAAGAATTTGGCTAGCATGAGGGGGAAAAGCAAGCTCAACATGTTGGATGATCCAAGACAATATACTTCATTTAGGATATAAGAAAACATAACCCATTACGTTGTCTTCCTTGTCCGACATCAACCTTTTAGCATGCCATAGTTTAATGAGTGCTCACAATTACAAAAGATGTCCAAGATAGTATATTTATATGTGAAATCTCTCTCCCTTCAATATTCTTTCATGAATTGTTCAAGTGACCAATTCTACGTTTGCTAACTTTCAATAAGTTTACTACCTATACTTATTTTATGTGAAGTCATTACTCCCCATGGTATAAGCATATGAAACATATATAAATTCAGATTTATGATATTCAATTATTCAACCATTTACTCATAGGATATGCGTGAAGCACGTGAGTAAATGACAAACTACTCCAAAAGATAATAGTGAAGGACACTGAGTAGTCAAATAATTAACTAGCCATGGGAGGATTCTTTTTCATTTAATAATTCAGATCCAATGATTTTATTCAAACAGCAAGTAAAATTGAAAATACGCTCCAAGCAAAACACATATCATGTGACGAATAAAAATATAGCTCCGAGTAAGGTATACCGATAGTTTTCAAGACAAAAGAGGGGATGCCTTCCGGGGCATCCCCAAGCTTAGGCGCTTGAGTCTTCCTTGAATATTACCTTGGGGTGCCTTGGGCATCCCCAAGCTTAGGGTCTTTCCACTCCTTATTCTCCTCATATCGATATCTCACCCAATGCTTGAAAACTTCAATCACACAAAACTTAACAAAACTTCGTGAGATAGGTTAGTATGACAAAGAGTAAACCATTCACTTTGGTACTGTAAAAGACAAGGTTCATAATTGTTCCCACACAATTCCTACTGTACCATATCATTTCTACAATTTATATTGAGAAATATAAGCCATAGAAACTAGAAAACAAGCAAACTATGCAATGAAAACAGAATTTGTCAGAAACAGAACAGTCTGTAATGATCTGAACAGCAACCATACTTATCCTACTCCAAAAATTATTAAATAAATTGGTGGACGTGAGGAATTTGTATATTAATCTTCTTCAAAAAGAATCAACTCAAAATCACTCTTCTGTAAAAAATGGTAGCTAATCTCGTGAGCGCAAAGTTTCTGTTTTTTACAGCCGGATCACATTAATTTTCACCCAAGTCTTCCCAAAGGTCTTACTTGGCACTTTATTGAAACAAAATCTATAAAACATGATAACTACAGTAGATTAATCATGTAAACACACAAAACAGTAAGGGTAAATATTGGGTTGTCTCCCAACAAGCGCTTTTCTTTAGTGCCTTTTAGCTAGGCATGATGATTTCAATGATGCTCACATAAAAGATAAGAATTGAAACATAAAGAGAGCATCATGAAGAATATGAATATCACATTTGAATATAACCAACTTCCTATGCCTAGGGATTTTTGTGAACACATAATTTATAGGAACAAGAATCAACTAGCATAGGAAGGCAAAACAAGTATAACTTCAAAACTTTAAGCACATAGAGAGGAAACTTGATATTATTGCAACTTCTACAAGCATATATTCCTCCCTCATAATAATTTTCAGTAGCATCATGAATGAATTCAACAATATAACCATCACATAAAGAATTCTTTTCATGATCTACAAGCATAGAAATTTTTTCTACTCTCCACATAAGCAAAATTCTTCTCATTCGGAATAGCGGGATCACTAGTTCCTAAAGTTGACACTCTTCCAAACCCGCTTTAGATGATAGTATTATTAATACTCCAAAAGATATAAGTGAAGTTCATGGAGCATCCTACAATTAATATAGGCTAACCAATATCCAAGCTCAAAATGTATAAGTGAAGCACATGAAGCATTCTATAAAACCATACTCAAAAGATTTAAGTGAAGCACAAAGAGCAATTCTATAAGATCATACTTAAATGATATAAGTGAAGCACATGAAGTATTCTATAAATTGATGAATATACATCTCATACTAGCATGGTTCTTAAAGAAAAACAAAAACACAAAGGACACAAATCATGTGAACAAAACAAAAACCGAGGTATACCGATAATTGTTGAAGAAGAAAGATGGGATGCCAACCGGGGCATCCCCAAGCTTAGATGCTTGAGTATCCTTGGAATATTTACTTGGGTGCCTTGGGCATCCCCAAGCTTGAACACTTGCCTCTCTTTATTCTTCTCACATCGGTAATTCCACGTTCTTCGAACACTTCATCCACAAAAACTTAACAAAAACTTTATGAGATCCGTTAGTATATTAAAGCAAATCACTACCTCTAGGTACTGTTGCAAACTCATTCCAATTTCATATTAGAACTATATCTACTGTATTCCAACTTCACTATGGTTCATACCCCCCGATACTACCCATAGATTCATCAAAATAAGCGATCAACACATGGGAAACAGAATCTGTCTAAAACAGGACAGTTTGTAGTAATCTGGAGGTTTAGTAAGCTTCTGTAAGTCCAAAAATTATGAAATAAATTTGAAAATTTGAAAAATTTGTGCAATGTGCAAAAAGTTTCAGACCCATTTGACTTTCCAGTAAAAAATGTAAATTAATGCACTACAGCCAAAGTTTCTGTTTTTGTACTGCACATAGTAAACAAGCAATCTAATCATCCTAAAACCAAAGCTTGGCACATTATTTTTATAGTATATGGATATATACAAGGGGATAATTATTTACAGAGAAACTTCCTTGAAAAATTCTACATTGTTTCCGTGAGAATTAACACAAGTGCTCAAGGTCGACCCTCACTTCTTCAATGCAAAACTTTCCAATCACTTCTCTTTTTGAAAAACTTTTTTAGGCATGAGAGGCAAGTTTTTTTTTTGGTATTTTCATTCTTAAATATATTTTTTATGTTTCACCCACAACTAAACAGAAACAAAAAGGAAAAACAAAATCTACTTAGTGAAGAAAGCAAACAATCACACACGAGAATACCAACCCCACGCTATTGCTCCCTGGCAACGGCGCCAGAAAAGAGCTTGATAATCCCCAAGTGCAAGGAATCATCGTAGCAATTTCCAAAGGTGGCAGTGATAAATATGGAGTGTCGAACCCACAAGGAGCTAAAGGTAATATCAATATTCTCTCAAGCCCTATCTGCCACTGATACGACTCTACGTACACCGAACGTTTGCTTCCAACTAGCAACAAGAAATAAAACTATGTTGTGGGTATGAAGAGGATAACTTTGTATGATATCGGAGAGCTAAAATATAAAAGTAGGTGTTGTTATCATGAAGTTAGAATATATTACTAAATATTATAAATAGCGAGTGTGGAATAATGGTGGATCGGTGTGCGGAATTGTCCTAGGCAATCGTTAACAAGACCGGTAATCATTATTGCAGTTTCATATGAGGGAGAGGCATAAGCTAACATACTTTCTCTACTTGGATCATATGCACTTATGATTGGAACTCTAGCAAGCATCCGCAACTACTAAATATCATTAAGGTAAAACCCAACCATACATTAAAGCATCAATCCTCTTTATTCCCATACGCAACAACCCCCTTATCGGGTTTGTGTTGCAGTCACTCACCAACCCACTATAAGCGAATCATGAATGTATTGCAACACCCTACAACAGGAACTCCTCACGCTTGCGCGACACGGAGGGCACCATAGGACAACATCAAAGTAAAACATACAACTCATACCAATCTAGATCATCAATCAACCCAAAGACAAAATATATCTACTCAAAACATCATAGGATGGCAACACATCATTGGATCATAATATGTGGCATAAAGCACCATGTTCAATTAGGGATTACAGCGGGGTGTGGGAGAGTGGACCACGTAAAAGAGATGAGGATGTAGATGATGGTGGTGATGTTGATGAAGACGATCACCGCGGCGATGATTCCCCTCTCGATGGCACTCCGGTGCCACCAAGAGAGAGGAGGAGAGGTTCTCCCCCTTGTGCTTCCTCCTCCATGGCCTCCCCCCTAGATGGGGAAAGGTTCTCCCTCTGGTCCTTGGCCTTCGTGGCGATGACAGCCTCTCCGGGATACTCCTCCATGGCCACCGGTGATGATGGCCCCCTCCGGCAGGCTGCCGGAGAGGGCCTAGATTGATTTCTCGTGGCTACAGAGGCTTGGGGCGGCGAAACTTCGGATCTAGGTTAAATTTCTGAGGTTTCTATATTTATAGGAATTTTTGGTGTCGGTCTCACGTCAAGGAGGTGCCCGAGGCATCCACGAGGCAGGCCCACGCGCCTTGGACGCCCCGGGACTCTCCTGGCCCAACTCCTTTACTCCGGGGTCTTCTTTTGGTCCATAAAAAATCGTCAAAAATTGGCACGTCAATTGGACTCCGTTTGATATCCCTTTTCTGTAAAACTCAAAAACAAGGAAAAAAACAAAAACTGGCACTGGGCACTAGGTTAATACGTTAGTCCCAAAAATCATATAAAATAGTATATAAATGCATATAAAACATCCAAGGTTGATAATATAATAGCATGAATACTTCATAAATTATAGATAGGTTGGAGATGTATCAGGCCCCGAGTCAGCTTCCCGCCTGGTCTGTCTTGGTGAGGCACCCCCGGAGTATAGCCCTGTCAGTAGCCCCAAACCGTGGCGGAGCTCGCAGGAGCTGAACTCCTAGACCTCCAACGGGCTCTCATCTTCTGGTCGTGACCTTCCTTATTTTCTAAGGTCTTGCCGCTTCAAGCAGTTTGACCTTCTTGATTTTGGCCTGGGTCGGCCTTGCTTCCCTTTTGAATCGTCCAGCTCGACAACCGAAGGATCAGGCCGTTATGAGCTGACTGGCCAGGCCCATCCTTTTTGTAGAAAGAACGAACGCCAGCATCGCCGCCAGCCGATGTAGGAAGAGGACGAAAGATTGAACAAAATAAAGAAATACAAATGGATAGGTGGTTGGTCCCGATGTCTATGTACGAGACCTGTTATGTCCACTTGAGAAGGGCAATATGTTGAGAGGAAGGAGATTCAAAGCACACCAGCCGTTTGATTTCAATCTAATGGCTACCAGAAGGACTGAGGCAAGAGGTATCAAACTTGACGTGTTCTCATCGTTCGTGATCAAAGATGACCACCCTGAATGAAGTTCTCTGATAATCTTAGCAAAATGAATGATTGTGCAACCTACAGGAAAGTGGACTTAGACTTCAAAAAGGAAAAACTGCACTGAAAAGAAATGATACACTTGCTGGATTCCCATAATCATGTTGTGGGCCGTGGATGTCCTAAGAAAATAAACCCGCGTTGGGCAACCACGACCCAGTTGATACCTACTGGACCTTAAAAACAAGGAAACACGGCAGCCAAGTGAACTAGTTATATACATAAGCAAATAGCCACTCAAAAAAATCAAACAGGTTAAAGTGTTCTTAGACGACATAGATAAAACAGATAATTACGACACATAGGATAATGCATGAAACACTCAAATGAGAATGGTGCTTATAAATAGACAAAGTACACCATCTAGATCTTCCTGGCATGCTTGATCATGATGATGCGCGGCTGTCCGTGTACTCCTTGGTTACAGGAAGCAGACAAGCTCTCATGTTCAAGATCCGCCTATACAGGTCGTAGCATGCGTATGTGTCCTTGACCGCGTAGGTGATGTAGGCTAGATTCAGATGTACCTCCCACGTGTTCAGGTCCTTCATATCCACGTCTTCTTTCATGTTGGCATAGCAAGGGTCGATGATGCCCGTGGCGAGGTCAACCATGGAGTCCTTCTCCTGCCCATAGCCAATGATCTTGTATTACTTCTAGATGTTGACGAGCTTTTTGCACCAGATGGCTGAATCGTAAAGCACAGTGGTGTTCTTCCTACTCTCCACCATAGCGAAGGTGCATTCGGCGGTGCCGATGAAACGGACAAGTGCTCTAGAACCTCTGATGGCCCTACAGTAGTGGTAGACGAGAACCTAGTACCGCACACATACCTGGGCGACGGCAATCCACTGGTCCCTGTCAGGAGATGGATGGATGGGCACAAGGTCTAGTCCTGCTACCTTGTGCTTCTCCTCTTGTAGGTACTTCTTGAACTTGGCGAGGCAGAGCTTCACTGAGTCCAGATCGTTGGTGTACATCACATTCAACTTGTTGCTTCCATGGGTTTGAACGGCGAAATCAAAGGTGAACTCCTTTCCGAAGTCCATATTTAGCAGGCTCACACCTCGGATAGCCACTGGACTCTCTTCTCACGCAGAGTTGCTGTGGTTGTTCTCATTTTTTGGGGATTGGGGCAGGTGGCAAGATGAAGAAGATGGGGAGATATGGAGAACGAAGGGCTTCTTATTTGTACTAGGGATCGGTGTCGGTGTCAAAACAGGCGGATCTCGGGTAGGGGGTCCCGAACTGTGCGTCTGAGGTCGATGGTAACAGGAGGCGGGGGACACGATGTTTACCCAGGTTCGGGCCCTCTTGATGGAGGTAATACCCTACTTCCTACTTGATTGATCTTGATGAATATGATAATTACAAGAGTTGATCTACCACGAGATCGTAATGGCTAAACCCTAGATGTCTAGCCTGTATGATTGTGATTGCCTCTACGGACTAAACCCTCCGGTTTATATAGACACCAGAGGGGCCTAGGGTTGTACAAAGTCGCTTTACAAAGGAAGGAATCTACATATCCGAACGCCAAGCTTGCCATCCACGCAAAGGAGAGTCCCATCCGGACACGGGAAGAAGTCTTCTGTCTTGTATAGTCATAGCCCATTAGTCCGGCCCATGTTACATAGTCCGGACACCCGAGGACCCCTTAATCCAGGACTCCCTCAGTAGCCCCTGAACCAGGCTTCAATGACGATGTGTCCAACGCGCAGATTGTCTTCGGCATTGCAAGGCGGGTTCCTCCTCCGAATACCCCAAAACAGCCTTCGAACATAGAAAACGTGTCCGGCTCTGCAAAATAAGTACCACACACACACACACGCACAGAGAGTATAATATTTCACGAGTCCAATCTACTGACAACTTTTGTAGCGTGACATCATGTCACTGCCCGGTCATTATTTCGAACCATTTTTAGCCTCCATATTTCAAGATGCGGTTTTATTGGCACGTCTTGTCGAAGCAGAGATCGTGTCCCCTTATTTGCGGGATTCTCATCAATACAGGCGTGGGTAATCCAACCACACCATCTGCCGGTCCTTGGGGAATAGGCGAGTTTTAAGGCGAGTGGGGAGGCGCTTGATATTCCCTGCCTTTATAAGGAGATAAGGATTCACTCTTTCACCCACGCCTTCTTTCTCTCTGCCCACCCATTCTCGAGCTCCAGCGCCCAAGCTCTCATCCCCTCCGCCTCAAAAAAATCACTCCGACCATGTCCGGATCTGGAGCGCAGGGCAAGTGGATGGTCTCCTCCGTCAAGGAGAAGGACATCACCAAGCTCCGGGAGGCTGGGTACTTAGCGCAGGAAATTGCCCACCGGCTTCCAGCAAAGGGGCAGATTATCCCCACCCCGGAGCCCCATTAGAAGGTGGTATTCATCCCCCACTTCGTCCGCGGATTGGGATTCCCTCTCCACCCATTCTTCCGCGGACTCATGTTCTACGATGGGCTGGATTTCCACGATCTGGCCCCCAACTCATTCCTCAATATCTCGGCATTCATTGTCATGTGCGAGGCCTTCCTTCGCATCCCACCCCACTTCGGATTATGGTTCAAGATCTTCAATGTGAAGCTGAAGGTGGTGGGCGGTCAACACGCGGAGTGTGGAGGCGCTATGGTGAGCAAGATGCCCAACGTCACATGGCCCAAAGGTACCTTCATGGAGAACGTCAAAGGGTGGCAACAGCAGTGGTTCTACGTCACAGAGCCCGACGCCACCTGGGCCGCGGCTCCCGAATTCCAGTCCGGAGCCCCGATGCGGCTCACCACCTGGCTAGAGAAGGGCCTGGACTGGTCTTCGTCGGACGAGCTGACAGCGCTTCAGACGCGCATCAAGAGCATGGTAGACAAGAACATCAAGCTTGTCAATGTGATCCAGGTGATGCTTTTTAGCCAGATCCTTCCATGCCAAATCTGGACTTGCCATTTGTGGGAATTTGATCCGGCCAAGCACCAGACCTTGCAAGAGTTGTTTGGCCAGGGAGAAGACAACCCGTATAGTACGGCGGGAAGGGAATTCCTTGGCCGAGCTCACACTATGCTGACTCCGAGGGTTCGGAGCCAGTGTCCGGAGAAGAGTCCGGCTTCATGATGGTTGCCAGTGACACTACTTCCTCCGGCTATCCCGTACTGGGTTTAGTGGCCGCAGATAGTCCGGCGGGTTTAGTAATCCCGTCTTCGGACCTAGCGATGCGCTCTGGATCTAAGGCCAAAGCGGAGGTTGGGGTCGCGAACCCTTGTAAGACCAAGTCTCCTCGGATATCAGCGACATAGTCCAGATTTCCAAAACTAATCTGGTGACCGGGGGCGTAGCTATCGATCTGCTCTAGGCGGCCAAGCGAGTTGGCCCACAGTGCGAAGCCGCCGAATATGAACAGCTGGCCAGGGAGAAAACCCTCCTGCAGGGCAGCGTTATTGTAGGTGACTAATGGAGCCATCGAACCTTCTGATGACGTCACAGTGGAACTCTCATTCAAAGCACCAATGTCAGTGTCAAAACCGGCGGATCTCGGGTAGGGGGTCCCGAACTATGCGTCTGAGGTCGATGGTAACAGGAGGCGGGGGACACGATGTTTACCCAGGTCCGGTCCCTCTTGATGGAGGTAATAGCCTACTTCCTGCTTGATTGATCTTGATGAATATGATAATTACAAGAGTTGTTCTACCACGAGATCGTAATGGCTAAACCCTAGATGTCTAGCCTGTATGATTGTGATTGCCTCTACGGACTAAATCCTCCGGTTTATATAGACACCGGAGGGGCCTAGGGTTGTACAAAGTCGCTTTACAAAGGAAGGAATCTACATATCCGAACGCCAAGCTTGCCATCCACGCAAAGGAGAGTCCCATCCGGACACGGGAAGAAGTCTTCTGTCTTGTATAGTCATAGCCCATTAGTCCGGCCCATGTTACATAGTCCGGACACCCGAGGACCCCTTAATCCAGGACTCCCTCAGTAGCCCCTGAACCAGGCTTCAATGACGATGTGTCCAACGCGCAGATTGTCTTCGGCATTGCAAGGCGGGTTCCTCCTCCGAATACCCCAAAACAGCCTTCGAACATAGAAAACGTGTCCGGCTCTGCAAAATAAGTACCACACACACACACACGCGCAGAGAGTATAATATTTCACGAGTCCAATCTACTGACAACTTTTGTAGCGTGACATCATGTCACTGCCCGGTCATTATTTCGAACCATTTTTAGCCTCCATATTTCAAGATGCGGTTTTATTGGCACGTCTTGTCGAAGCAGAGATCGTGTCCCCTTATTTGCGGGATTCTCATCAATACAGGCGTGGGTAATCCAACCACACCATCTGCCGGTCCTTGGGGAATAGGCGAGTTTTAAGGCGAGTGGGGAGGCGCTTGATATTCCCTGCCTTTATAAGGAGATAAGGATTCACTCTTTCACCCACGCCTTCTTTCTCTCTGCCCACCCATTCTCGAGCTCCAGCGCCCAAGCTCTCATCCCCTCCGCCTCAAAAAAATCACTCCGACCATGTCCGGATCTGGAGCGCAGGGCAAGTGGATGGTCTCCTCCGTCAAGGAGAAGGACATCACCAAGCTCCGGGAGGCTGGGTACTTAGCGCAGGAAATTGCCCACCGGCTTCCAGCAAAGGGGCAGATTATCCCCACCCCGGAGCCCCATTAGAAGGTGGTATTCATCCCCCACTTCGTCCGCGGATTGGGATTCCCTCTCCACCCATTCTTCCGCGGACTCATGTTCTACGATGGGCTGGATTTCCACGATCTGGCCCCCAACTCATTCCTCAATATCTCGGCATTCATTGTCATGTGCGAGGCCTTCCTTCGCATCCCACCCCACTTCGGATTATGGTTCAAGATCTTCAATGTGAAGCTGAAGGTGGTGGGCGGTCAACACGCGGAGTGTGGAGGCGCTATGGTGAGCAAGATGCCCAACGTCACATGGCCCAAAGGTACCTTCATGGAGAACGTCAAAGGGTGGCAACAGCAGTGGTTCTACGTCACAGAGCCCGACGCCACCTGGGCCGCGGCTCCCGAATTCCAGTCCGGAGCCCCGATGCGGCTCACCACCTGGCTAGAGAAGGGCCTGGACTGGTCTTCGTCGGACGAGCTGACAGCGCTTCAGACGCGCATCAAGAGCATGGTAGACAAGAACATCAAGCTTGTCAATGTGATCCAGGTGATGCTTTTTAGCCAGATCCTTCCATGCCAAATCTGGACTT
Source organism: Triticum aestivum (assembly GCF_018294505.1). Lineage (NCBI taxonomy): Eukaryota > Viridiplantae > Streptophyta > Magnoliopsida > Poales > Poaceae > Triticum > Triticum aestivum. The sequence continues at coordinate 331,929,762 of NC_057799.1, forward strand.
GCCATTTGTGGGAATTTGATCCGGCCAAGCACCAGACCTTGCAAGAGTTGTTTGGCCAGGGAGAAGACAACCCGTATAGTACGGCGGGAAGGGAATTCCTTGGCCGAGCTCACACTATGCTGACTCCGAGGGTTCGGAGCCAGTGTCCGGAGAAGAGTCCGGCTTCATGATGGTTGCCAGTGACACTACTTCCTCCGGCTATCCCGTACTGGGTTTAGTGGCCGCAGATAGTCCGGCGGGTTTAGTAATCCCGTCTTCGGACCTAGCGATGCGCTCTGGATCTAAGGCCAAAGCGGAGGTTGGGGTCGCGAACCCTTGTAAGACCAAGTCTCCTCGGATATCAGCGACATAGTCCAGATTTCCAAAACTAATCTGGTGACCGGGGGCGTAGCTATCGATCTGCTCTAGGCGGCCAAGCGAGTTGGCCCACAGTGCGAAGCCGCCGAATATGAACAGCTGGCCAGGGAGAAAACCCTCCTGCAGGGCAGCGTTATTGTAGGTGACTAATGGAGCCATCGAACCTTCTGATGACGTCACAGTGGAACTCTCATTCAAAGCACCAATGTCAGTGTCAAAACCGGCGGATCTCGGGTAGGGGGTCCCGAACTATGCGTCTGAGGTCGATGGTAACAGGAGGCGGGGGACACGATGTTTACCCAGGTCCGGTCCCTCTTGATGGAGGTAATAGCCTACTTCCTGCTTGATTGATCTTGATGAATATGATAATTACAAGAGTTGTTCTACCACGAGATCGTAATGGCTAAACCCTAGATGTCTAGCCTGTATGATTGTGATTGCCTCTACGGACTAAATCCTCCGGTTTATATAGACACCGGAGGGGCCTAGGGTTGTACAAAGTCGGTTTACAAAGGAAGGAATCTACATATCCGAACGCCAAGCTTGCCATCCACGCAAAGGAGAGTCCCATCCGGACACGGGAAGAAGTCTTTTGTCTTGTATCTTCGTAGCCCATTAGTCCGGCCCATATTACATAGTCCGGATGCCCAAGGACCCCTTAATCCAGGACTCCCTCAATCGGTGTGTAGTGGGGTACTAGGGGGCGGCAGCAACATTTCAGTTTTTCAATCTTGGTGAACTGCAATCACCAATGAACGTAGTGGGTAGGCGGTGGGAGCAGTTAGTTTTTCAACTCTTGGGGAACTACAATCGCGAGTAAACGGAGTGGGCACATGTCCGTGCACTAGAAACGGGGTCCCTAGTACTGCTGACTTGTACACGGACAGTTGCAGCCTTCCCCGCAGGGTGCCTTGGTGGGAACTAAAGATAAGCGAGAGAAACTGCTCTTTGTGAGACCAAGGAGCTCATTAACAAGACTCAAGTAACCAGAGGATCTCTCGGGTAGTCCTGATATGTCTCCAATGTATCTATAATTTTTTATTGTTCCATGCTGTTATATTATCATTCTTGGATGTTTTACAATCATTTTATAGTCATTTTATATAATTTTTTGGTAATACCTATTGACATAGTGCCTAGTGCCCGTTGTTGTTTTTTTGCATGTTTTTTACATCACAGGAAATCAATACCAAACGGAGTCCAAATGCAATGAAACTTTTTGTGGATTTTTTTGGACGAGAAGACATCCATGAAGGAAATATGCCCTAGAGGCAATAATAAAGTTGTTATTTTATATTTCCTTATATCATGATAAATTTTTATTATTCATGCTAGAATTGTATAAACTGGAAACTTGATACATGTGTGGATACATAGACAAAACACAGTGTCCCTAGTAAGCCTCTACTAGACTAGCTCATTAATCAAAGATGGTTAAGTTTCCTAACCATAGACATGTGTTGTTATTTGATGAATGGGATCACATCATTAGGAGAATGATGTGATGGACAAGACCCATCCATTAGCTTAGCATAATGATTGTTAAGTTTTATTACTATTGCTTTCTTCATGACTTATAGATATTCCTTTGACTATGAGATTATGCAACTCCCGGATACCGAAGGAATACCTTGTGTGCTATCAAACATCACAACGTAAATGGGTGATTATAAATATGATCTACCGGTATCTCCGAAGGTATTTGTTGGGTTGGCATAGATCGAGATTAGGATTTATCACTCCGAGTATCGGAGAGGTATCTCTGGGCCCACTCAGTAATGCACATCATAATAAGCCTTGCAAGCAATGTAACGAATGAGTTAGTTATGGGATGACGCACTACGGAAGGAGTAAAGAGACTTGCCGGTAATGAGATTGAACTAGGTATGAACATACGGAGATCGAATCTCGAGCACGTAACATACCGATGACAAAGGGAATAACGTATGTTGTCATAACAGTTCGACTGATAAAGATCTTCATAGAATATGTGGGAGCCAATATGAGCATCCAGGTTCTGCTATTGGTTATTGACCGGAGAGGTGTCTCGGTCATGTCTACATAGTTCTCGAACCCGTAGGGTCCGCACGCTTAACGTTCGATGACGATTTGTATTATATGAGTTATGTGATTTGGTGACCGAATGTTGTTCAGAGTCCCAGATGATATCACGGACATGACGAGGAGTCTCGAAATGGATGAGAGGTAAAGATTCATATATAGGACGATAGTATTCGAACACCGGAAGTGTTCTGGGGTTACCGGGTATGTATCGGGTCACCGGAAGGGGTTCTGGGCTACCCCCGGCAAACTATATGGGGCTTATGGGCCAAGAGGGGAAACACACCAGCCAGGGGCTGGTGCACCCCCCTATATGGGCGGGCCAAACTAGAGAAGGAAAGGGGAAGGAGGAAATGAAAAAAGCGAATAGGATTCCCCTTCCCCCTCTTCCGTTCCTACTCCGAATAGGAATAGGAAAGGGGGAGGCCGAATTGGGAGGTGCCCAAGTAGGATTCCTCCTACTTGGGGCGCCCCCTTGGCTGCCTCTCCTCCCCTCCAACCTATATATATGAGGGGGGGACACCGCTAGAACACACACAAACATTGTTAGCCGTGTGCGGCGCCCCCCTCCACAGTTTACGCCTCTGGTCATATTCACGTAGTGCTTAGGCGAAGCCCTGCGCGGATCACTTAACCATCACCGTCACCACGCCGTCGTGCTGACGGAAATCTCCCTCGACACTTTGCTAGATCAAGAGTTCGAGGGACGTCATCGAGCTGAATGTGTGCAGAACTCGGAGGTGCCGTACGTTCGGTGCTCGATCGGTAGGAACGAGAAGAAGTTCGACTACATCAACCGCGTTTTTAAACGCTTCCGCTTCCGGTCTATGAGGGAACATGGACACACTCTCCCCCTCTCGTTGCTATGCATCTCCTAGATAGATCTTGCGTGATTGTAGGGAAATTTTTGAAATTGCATGCTACGTTCCCCAACAGTGGCATCCGAGCCAGGTCTATGCGTAGATGATATGCAGGAGTAGAACAAAAAGTGTTGTGGGCGATAATAGTCATACTTCTTACCACCAACGTTTTATTTTGATTCAGCGGTATTGTTGGATGAAGCGGCCCGGACCAACCTTACATGACCACGTTCATGAGACTGGTTCCACCGATAGACATGCAACTTGTTTTGCATAAAGGTGGATGGCGGGTGTTTGTTTCTCCAACTTTAGTTGAATCGAATTTGACTACGGCCAGTCCTTGTTGAAGGTTAAAATAGCAAACTTGACGAAACATCATTGTGGTTTTGATGCGTAGGTAAGAACGGTTCTCACTAGAAGCCCATAGCAGCCACGTAAAACTTGCAACAACAAAGTAGAGGACGTCTAACTTGTTTTTGCAGGGCATGTTGTGATGTGATATGGTCAAGACATGATGTGATATACGTTGTTGTATGATATGATCATGTTTTGTAAAAGTTATCGGCAACTGGCAGGAGCCTTATGGTTTTTGCTTTATTGTATGAAATGCAATTGCCATGTAATTGCTTTACTTTATCACTATGCGTTAGCGATAGTTGTAGAAGCAATAGTTGGCGATACCACCACGGCGCTACGGTGGAGATCAAGGTGTCAAGACGGTGATGATCGAGATCATGGCGGTGCTTTGGAGATGGAGATCAAAGGCACAAGATGATGATGGCCATATCATGTCACATATTTTGATTGCATGTGATGTTTATCTTTTATGCATCTTATTTTGCTTAGTACGTCGGTAGCATTATAAGATGATCCCTTACTAAAATTTCAAGGTATAAGTGTTCTCCCTGAGTATGCACCATTGCGACAGTTCGTCGTGCTGAGACACCATGTGATGATCGGGTGTGATAGGCTCTACGTTCACATACAACGGGTGCAAGACAATTTTGCACATGTGGAATACTCGGGTGAAACATGACGAGCCTAGCATGTACAGACATGGCCTCAGAACACTAGAGACCGAAAGGTCGAACGTGAATCATATAGTGCATATGATCAACATAGAGATGTTCACCATTGAAGACTACTCCATCTCACGTCATGACCGGACATGGTTTAGTTGATTAGGATCATGCGATAATTTAGATGACTCGAGGGATGTCTATCTAAGTGGGAGTTCTTAAGTAATATGATTAATTGAACTTAATTTATCATGAACTTAGTCCTAATAGTATTTGCATATCTATGTTGTAGATCAATAGCTCACGATATAGCTCCTATATATTTTTGATATGTTCCTAGAGAAAAGTTGAAAGATGATAGTAGCAATCATGTGGACTGGGTCCGTGATCTGAGGATTATCCTCGTTGCTGCACAGAAGAATTATGTCCTTGATGCACCGCTAGGTGACAAACCTGTTGCATGAGCTGATACAGACGTTATGAACATTTTGCAATCTCGATATGATGACTACTTGATAGTTTAGTGCGCCATGCTTTATGACTTAAAGTTGGGACTTCAAAAACATTTTGAACGCCACTGAGCATATGAGATGTTCCAAGAGCTGAAATTTGTATTTCAGACTCATGCCCGTGTCGAGAGGTATGAGACATCTGACAAGTACTTTGCCTATAAGATGGAGGAGAATAGCTCAATCAATGAGCATGTGCTAAGAATGTCTGGGTACTACAATCGCTTGAATCAAGTGGGAGTTAATCTTCCAGATAAGACAGTGATTGACGGAATTCTCTAGTCACTATCACGAAGCTACTAGAACTTTGTGATGAACTATAATTTGCAAGGCATGACGGAAATGATTCCCGAGCTCTTCGCGATGCTGAAATCGGCGAAGGTAGAAATCAAGAAAGAGCATCAAGTGTTGATGATTAACAAGACCACTAGTTTCAAGAAAAAGGGCAAGTGAAAGAAAGGGAAAAGAATGGCAAGCAAGTTGCCACTCCCATGAAGAAGCCCAAAGCTAGACCCAAGCCTGAAACTGAGTGCTTCTACTGCAAAGGAAATGGTCATTAGAAGTGGAACTGCCCAAGATACTTGGCGGATAAGAAGGATGGCAAAGTGAACAAAGGTATATTTGATATACATGTTATTGATGTGTAGTTTACTAGTGTTCATAGTAACCCCTGGGTATTTGATACCGGTTCAGTTGCTAGGATTAGTAACTCAAAACAGGAGTTGCAAAATGAATAGAGACTAGTTAAGGGCAAGGTGATGATGTGTGTTGGATATGATTCCAAGGTTGATAAGATCACCATCGCACACTCCCTCTACCTTCGGGATTAGTGTTGAACCTAAATAAATGTTATTTGGTGTTTCCGTTGGGCATAAATATGATTTCATCATGTTTATTGCAATACGGTTCTTCATTTAAGTCAGGGAATAATTGTTGTTCTATTTACATGAATAAAACCTTCTATGGTCATACACCCAATGTGAATGGTTTATTGAATCTCAATCGTAATGATACACATATTAAAGCACAAGTGCTCCCTCGGTGATTTTGGTAATTAATGTCAATATATATCTTGTTGGACTAATATTTTCACCTAGTATATTTCATATGAGTTGAATAGTGGAGTGGCATGGAGAAGAGGATGTGGAACCCCTTCAAGATGCTATGGACAGAAGACTGGCAAAAGCTCAAAAGCTCAAGACTCTACATTTCATTTTAGTGATCCAAGATCACACTGAGTCCATAGGAAAGCCAATACTATTAAAAGGGGATGAGGTGTTTCTTAATGGCTTTGCTTGCTCAAAGTGCTTAGTGATATGCTCCAAAAGCCCCCAACCACTTTCTCATATCCACATATGTCCCAAACCAAAAGTCAAACTCGGCCCCACCGATTCGATCTATCTGGCGCCACCGAGTTCATTTGACATAGCCACTGCCACAAACCCAAATCAGTTCGGTCTCACCGATGGGATCTCGGTCTCACCGAGATGGGCTTGCAACCTCTCTGTTGCCTGTTGCAATTACTTCGGTCTCACCAAGATATGCAATCGGTCCCACCGACTTTGCCTGACCAACTCTCTGTTTTGCTTATTACCAAAATCGGTCTCACCAAGTTTGTGTAATCGGTCAAACCGAGTTGAGGTTTTACCCTAACCATAGCACATCGGTCCCACCGAGTTCATCATATCGGTCCCACCAAAAACTCTAACGTTCACATTTTGAACTAAGTCAGTCTGACCAGGTTTCTTGATTCGGTCCCACCGAGTTTGGTGAAATGTGTGTAACGACTAGATTTTGTGTGGAGGCTATATATACCCCTCCACCCACTCTTCATTCGTGGAGAGAGCCATCAGAACGTGCCCACACTTCCAGCATTCATTTTCTGAGAGAGAACCACCTACTAATGGGTTGAGACCAAGATATTCCAATCCAACCTTAAGAATCTTGATCTCTAGCCTTCCCCAAGTTGCTTTCCACTCAAATCATCTTTCCAACAATTCCAAATCCGTGGAGAGAGTTGAGTGTTGGGGAGACTATCATTTGAAGCACAAGAGCAAGGAGTTCATCATCAACACACTATCTATTACCTTTTGGAGAGTGGTCTCTCCTAGATTGGTTAGGTGTCACTTGGGAGCCTCCGTCAAGATTGTGGAGTTGAACCAAGGAGTTTGTAAGTGCAAGGAGATCGCCTACTTCATGAAGATCTACCCAAGTGAGGCAAGTCCTTCATGGGCGACGGCCATGGTGGGATAGACAAGGTTGCTTCTTCGTGGACCCTTCGTGGGTGGAGCCCTCCGTGGACTTGCGCAACGTTACCCTTCGTGGGTTGAAGTCTCCATCAACGTGGATGTACGATCGCACCACCTATCGGAACCACGGAAAATCTTCGTGTCTCCAATTGCGTTTGCATACTCCAATCCCATCCCTTTACATTCTCGCAAATTGCATGCTTTACTTTCTATTGCTCATATACTGTTGCCATGCTTGCTTGAAATGTATTGTGAATGTTTCAACTTGTCCTAAAACTCCACCTTAACTTAAAGAAATTAAAAACTACTACTTATCATTGTTGAGGGTCTAATCAACCCCCTCTAGACACCTCTTCTCGATCCTTTCAACATATTCATAATATTGATGCCAAAAGATGCAAAGTTGAAAGCACAAGTGCTCCCTGGGTGATTTTGGAATTAATGTCAAAATATCTATTGTTGGACTAATACTTTTATCTAGTATATTTCAGATGAGTTCAACAGTGGAGTGGCGTGGACAAGAGGATGTGGAACCCCTTCTAGATGCTAAGGAAAGAAGATTGGCAAAAGCTCAAAGCTCAAGACTCTACTTTTTCATTTTAGTGATCCAGGATCACATTGAGTCCATATGAAAAGCCAATACTATTAAAAGGGGATGAGGTGTTGCTTAATGGCTTGCTTGCTCAAAGTGCTTAGTGATATGCTCCAAAAACCCTCGACCACTTTCTCATATCCACATATGTCCCAAACCAAAAGTCAAACTCGGCCCCACTGATTTTTCTATCCGACGCCATCGAGTTCACTTAACATAGCCACTGCCAGAAACCCTAATCAATTGGGTCTCACCGATGGGATCCGGTCTCACCGAGATGGGCTTGCAAACTCTCTGGTTCCTGTTGCAATAATTTTGGTCCCACCGAGATATGTAATCGGTCTCACCGAATTTGCTTGACCAACTCTCTGCTTAGCTCATTACCAAAATCGGTCCCACTGAGTTTGTGTAATCGGTCAAACCGAGATGAGGTTTTACCCTAACCCTAGCACATTGGTCCCACCGAGTTGCTCATATCGGTCCCCACAAAAATCCTAACGTTCACATTTTGAACTAAATCGGTCTAACCGAGTTTTCTTATTTGGTCTCACTGAGTTTGGTGAATTGTGTGTAACGGTTAGATTTTGTGTGGAGGCTATATATACCCCTCCACCCACTCTTCATTCGTGGAGAGAGCCATCAGAACATGCCTACACTTCCAGCATACATTTTCTGAGAGAGAACCACCTACTCATGTGTTGAGATCAAGATATTCCATTCCAACCACATAAATCTTGATCTCTAGCCTTCTCCAAGTTGCTTTCCACTCAAATCTTCTTTCCACCAAATCCAAATCCGTGAGAGAGAGTTGAGTGTTGGGGAGACTATCATTTGAAGCACAAGAGTAAGGAGTTCATCATCAACACACCATCTATTACCTTTTGGAGAGTGGTGTCTCCTAGATTGGTTAGGTGTCACTTGGGAGCCTCCATGAAGATTGTGGAGTTAAACCAAGGAGTTTGTAAGGGCAAGGAGATCGCCTACTTCATGAAGATCTACCCTAGTGAGGCAAGTCCTTCGTGGGCGATGGCCAAGGTGGGATAGACAAGGTTGCTTCTTCGTGGACCCTTCGTGGGTGGAGCCCTCCGTGGACTCACGCAACCGTTACCCTTCGTGGGTTGGAGTCTCCATCAACGTGGATGTACGATAGCACCACCTATCAGAACCACGCCAAAAATCTCCGTGTCTCCAATTGCGTTTGCACACTCCAATCCCATCCCTTTACATTCTCGCAAATTGCATGCTTTACTTTCTGCTGCTCATATACTCTTGTCATGCTTGCTTGATACGTATTGTGAATGTTTAAACTTGTGCTAAAACTCTACCTTAACTTGAGAAAATAAAAACTGCAACTTTTCTTTGGTAAGAGTCTATTCACCCCCCTCTAGACACCTCTTCTCGATCCTTTAAATTGGTATTAGAGCTTTGGTCTCCATTGCTTTGGTTTAAACACCTTTGGAGGAAGATGGATGAGTCTACGTTGGGGAGTCTTAGACATAGAGTGCCTACACTTGATGGAGAGTACTTTCATGAGTGGAAGAATGAGATGCTTGTTATTTTCAATGAATATCATTTGAGCAAGTATATTACTAGCCCTTGTGCACCTCATGTTGATCCTATGCATGCTACCCTTGATGAGTCTATTGACATGATCCGAAATCTTAGAACTATTAATATTATCACTAAAGGTTTACCTAGAAACTTGATTAGTTGCTTGCCTACTCTTGATTGTGCCTACACTATATGGAGGTTTCTTGAGGAACGATCTCCAAACTATTCCTTGAAAACTTAGATGAGATCCTTCATAAGTCTATTGCTTTGACTAAGATGAGTCCTAATGATCCCAAGTATGGTGATTTTTTGTTTGAGCTTCGTGAACTTATGCGTGCCAAAGGAGATGTTGGAATCATTAGCAATATCATCTCCGAAGTCATTAGAATCCAAAAAGATGCACATTGTCATGGTCATAAATCTAATGAATCACTCTATCTAGGAATTGACCCATCACAAGACGATGTTGAACACCGATACTATGATGAGGATGATGATAGTGACTTCGATCTCGATGAGTCTATGAGAAACTTTGGTCTTATGGCTAATCATAGTCGATGATTTTTCAAGATTTACGTGGGTGTTCTTTCTTGATGATAAATCGCAGGTCCAAAAGATCTTCAAGAACTTCGCTAGGAAGGCCCAAAATCAATTTGAAGTGAAGATCAAGAAGGTTCGCAGCGACAACGGAACGGAGTTCAAGAACGCAAATGTGGATACCTTTCTAGATGAAGAAGGGATTTCACACGAGTTCTCGGCTCCGTACACACCTCAACAAAATGGAGTTGTTAAGAGGAAGAACCGGACTCTTATTAAGATGGCAAAAACAATGTTTGATGAGTACAAGACTCCAAAACACTTTTGGGCGGAAGCGATTGAGACGGCTTGTCATGCAACAAACCGCTTGTATCTTCACAAGCTACTCGGCAAGACGGCATACGAGCTTTTCACCGGTAACAAACCCCAAGTTGGATACTTTTGAGTATTCAGCTCAAAGTGTTGCATTCCTGATAAGCATCATCGTTCTAAATTTGCTCCTAAATCTCATGAAGGTTTCCTACTTGGTTATGGTTCAAACTCTCACACTTACCGTGTCTACAATAATTTCACCTGAAAGGTTGAAGAGACGGTAGATGTGAAGTTTGATGAATCTAACGGCTCGCAAGTAGAGAAATTGCCAATTGATGTAGGAGACAAAGACCCTTCAGAAGCAATCCAGCACCTGTCTATTGGCAAGATTCGTCCAATGGAGGTGAAGGAGAGTACCTCGTCCGTCCAAGTGGAAGCTTCTACCTCACGACAAGGTGAGCCAATAGTTGACACGAAAGCATCCACAAGTGGGACACACCCAGATGAAGAAAACGAGGAAGTGCACCAAGATAAACCTCATCAACCTCCTTCTCCACCATGACAAGAGAACGACAACGTCAACAATGAAGAAGGCCAGGAAGAAGGACAAGATGATGAAGAAGATGTTCCACCCCGACCCAAGCAAAAGCTCTCACGAGTTCGAGCAAGAGTCTCAAGAGACCATCCCATCGAACAACTCTTCAATGATATTCAAACCGGGAGAATCACTCGCTCTAAAACTCGTTTGCCTAACTTTTGTGAACATTATTCATTCATCTCTAGCCTTGAACCTATGAAGGTTGAAGAAGCGTTAGAAGATCCGGATTGGATAAATGCCATGCATGAAGAGCTACACAACTTTGAGAGAAACCAAGTGTGGACATTGGTCGAGAAGCCCGACAACAACCACAACATCATCGGTACCAAATGGGTGTTTCGCAACAAGCAAGACGAAGATGGAGAAGTCGTTCGCAACAAAGCATGTCTCGTCGCCCAAGGCTACACTCAAGTCGAAGGTATGGACTATGGTGAGACATATGCCCCCGTTGCTAGACTGGAGTCCATCCGCATCTTACTTGCCTATGCTAATCACCATGATATTACCTTGTACCAAATGGACATTAAAAGTGCTTTTCTAAATGGTGCAATCGAGGAGGAAGTTTATGTTAAACAACCTCCCGGCTTTGTCAATCCTAAGAAACCCAACCATGTTTACAAACTTCACAAAGCTCTTTATGGTCTTAAACAAGCTCCTAGAGCGTGGTATAAATGCTTGACAAAGTTTCTTATTGAAAAAGGCTTTGATATAGGAAAAATAGATTCTACTCTTTTTACTAAAAGGGTTAATGGTGAATTATTTGTGTGCTAAATTTATGTTGATGATATCATATTTGGATCAGCTAACCCTCATTTTAGTGAAAAGTTTGGGAAGCTAATGTCGAAGAAGTTTGAGATGTCTATGATGAGTGAACTCAAGTTCTTTCTTGGTTTGCAAATCAAGCAAACTAAGGAAGGCACCTTTGTTTCTAAAACAAAGTACACCAAGGACTTATTCAAGAAGTTCAAGATGCAAGAAAGCAAAGGTATGAAAACACCCATGCCTACTAGTGGACATCTTGACTTGACCAAGGATGGCAAATCGGTTGACCAAAAGGTTTACCGCTCTATGATTGGTTCATTATTATATCTATGTGCCTCGCGTCCCGATATTATGCTAAGTGTGTGCATGTGTGCACGATATCAAGCGGCCCCCAAAGAATGTCATATTAAGGCTGTGAAAAGGATAGTGAGATACTTAATACATACACGAAATTTTGGCATTTGGTATCCTAAGAGGTCTTCTTTTAATCTTGTTGGGTACTCCGACTCGGACTATGCCGGTGACAAGGTTGATAGAAAGTCCACTTCGGGTACTTGTCAATTTCTTGGTAGATCTCTTGTGTCTTCGTCCTCCAAGAAACAAAACTCGGTATCCTTATCCACCGCCGAAGCGGAATACATTGCCGCCGGTTCATGTTGTGCTCAATTACTTTGGATGACCCAAACTCTTAAAGATTATGGAATCAATGTGAAACATGTTCCATTGCTTTGTGACAATGAGAGTGCTATTAAGATTGCTCATAATCCCGTGCAACATTCTCAAACTAACCATATAGAAGTTCGTCATCATTTCATTCGAGATCATGTTGCTAAAGGTGATATAGATCTTAAACATGTTCGTACCGATAACCAATTGGCAGATATATTCATCAAACCCCTTGATGAGAACATATTTTGTCGTTTGAGAGGTGAATTGAACATCATTGATGCTTCAAACTTGGAGTAGACACTCCATTTGGATACATGCAAGGCATGGGCCTATGACTAATCCTTGACTTTTCTCTTATGATGGGGATCATGTGTCTTGGATATATTTGTACCCTTGCATGCTATCTAACCCTTGTAGGTACTTGGATGAATCTAAATCCATGAGATTGCAACTTACTCACATCTTGAGCAATCTTTACATTACCAAGTCTCTACACCATGGTGGTTGAAAACAAGGAAGCATGAAACCCTCCAACATATCCTTTGACAAGTTCTATATATCAAATTTCATTTGGTATCAAATTTCATGATTGTCATTTTGGATACACAAGTGCTCTTCCTTGCAAGACTAACCCATGTAGGTAGATGAACTCAAATCCAAGTGGTGCTCCCAATCCTTGATGAGCTACATCAACCTTGAGCATCCTACACAAGTTCAACTACATGACCAAGATCAACACCACCACCAAAGGTATGATATTACATCTTAGAGAAGTTTTACCCCAAGTTATGGGTCAAAGCAGCTCAACAAGATGCAAATACATCAAAATGCTTAAACGAAAAATGATAACCCCATTTTGAGCTTAAACGATGAGTATGACTTACTATCAAGTGTTCTCACTTGACTCCTATGTCAATATACTCTAACATAGGTGACTTTGTCGCCGCCCAATTCTAGATGAACTTCTCTAGTGTTTCTCTGAGTTCTTGCATTTTGTTCCTTGCATATTTATTCCCCTTCATTTTCAAAAAAAACTTCATCTAGATTTCTTTTCTTCTGCATTTCCCGCATCCAATTCTTTGCAAATCCTTCAGTTAATTCCTTGCAAATCTTTGTGAGATCTTTCTTGCCTAGTGAGCTGAGGTGACTAGTGTTCTCTCTGTGTTGAACTCGGACACATCGATCTGTCTCTTTCGGTCGAACCGAATCATTTCGGTGCCATCGAAGAATACAACTCGGTGTAACCGATTTCACTACAGAAAAGACAATTTGCCACTTGTTCCTGCATATTTGTTCCAGCTCCACTCGATGATTCTTGTCCTCTACCTACATCACATCCTACATGCTGCTTTGTTATGTGACTCAAGGATCAAACCCATTTTTCACTCACACTCCAGAAGATCCCTTCTTGGAAATTGATGTCAAAGGGGGAGAGAGAGCTCACATCAAAGCCTAATCACGTCAAAAGGGGGAGAGAGGTAATCAAAGGCCCCATATGCTTGGTGTTCAAGAGGAGAGAAGACACATGTCTTTAAGAGGGGAAAGACATGTTAGTTTGTGTTATGTTTTGTGCTCAAATTTGTTTTGCTCTGATTTTCCTTTCCCTATATTCTCCCATTATCTAAAATAAGATTCAGGGGGAGGAAGATCTCTAAGGGAAGGGAATCTTCGAATTCATTGCATATCTTTTACCTTTGGGGACATGACTATATCCAATAGAGTACCTAGTACTCACTCTCTACATGTCATCCCAATCTTGATACTCTTGTGGCTCTTTTGTTTGCTCTGTCTAGTAGATGTATCTGTGTTATCTAACCCTGTTTACTCAGGTTCATCTCTTCCTAAGCCAGCTCAAGACCATGAGGTAAGTATATGCATCACACTCATGTGCATGATGATCTCTTGCTGATGTACATATTGTTTGCAAGAAGGACTCATGAACATGAAGGTACATTTCCTATATTCTCATCATCTGCTCTGATGCATATAACCAAGATACATGTAACACATTGCTTGCTCTGTCATGTTTATGCATTCACGTGCTCTTACATTCTATATTGACATGATTGCATACATGTAGGGGAGCCTATGCATGTTACATATCTTTCCAAAGCTTTACTTACTATTCCTTATATCCTAATCTAAGGCTTTGATATATGTTGTCATCAATTACCAAAAAGGGGGAGATTGAAAGCACAAGTGCTCCCTGGGTGATTTTGGTAATTAATGTCAACATATCTCTTGTTGGACTAATACTTTTATCTAGTATATTTCAGATGAGTTCAACAGTGGAGTAGTGTGGACAAGAGGATGTGGAACCCCTTCTAGATGCTACGGCAAGAAGATTGGCAAAAGCTCAAAGCTCAAGACTCTACTTTTTCATCTTAGTGATCCAAGATCACATTGAGTCCATAGGAAAAGCCAATACTATGAAAAGGGGATGAGGTGTTGCTTAATGGCTCGCTTGCTCAAAGTGCTTAGTGATATGCTCCAAAAACCCTCAACCACTTTCTCATATCCACATATGTCCCAAACCAAAAGTCAAACTTGGCCCCACTGATTTGTTCTATCCGGCGCCATCGAGTTCATTTGACATAGCCACTGCCAGAAACCCTAATCAATTCGGTCACACCTATGGGATCCCGGTCTCACCGAGATGGGCTTGCAAACTCTTTGGTTCCTGTTGCAATAATTTCGGTCCCATTGAGATATGTAATCGGTCTCACCGAGTTTGCTTGACCAACTCTCTGGTTAGCTCATTACCAAAATCGGTCCCACCGAGTTTGTGTAATCGGTCAAACCGAGATGAGCTTTTACCCTAACCCTAGCACATTGGTCCCACCGAAAATCCTAACGTTCACATTTTGAACTAAATCGGTGTGACCGAGTTTTCTGATTCGGTCTCACCGAGTTTGGTGAATTGTGTGTAATGGTTAGATTTTGTGTGGAGGCTATATATACCCATCCACCCACTCTTGATTCATGGAGAGAGCCATCAGAACATGCCTACACTTCTAGCATATATTTTCTGAGAGAGAACCACCTAGTCATGTGTTGAGATCAAGATATTCCATTCCAACCACATAAATCTTGATATCTAGCCTTCTCCAAGTTGCTTTCCACACAAATCTTGTTTCCATCAAATCCATATCCGTGAGAGAGAGTTGAGTGTTGGGGAGACTATCATTTGAAGCACAAGAGCAAGGAGTTCATCATCAACACACCATCTATTACCTTTTGGAGAGTGGTGTCTCCTAGATTGGTTAGATGTCACTTGGGAGCCCCCGTCAAGATTGTGGAGTTGAACCAAGGAGTTTGTAAGGGCGAGGAGATCGCCTACTTCATGAAGATCTACCCTAGTGTGGCAAGTCCTTCGTGGGTGATGGCCATGGTGGGATAGACAAGGTTGCTTCTTCATGGACCCTTCGTGGGTGAGCCCTCCGTGGACTCGCGCAACCGTTACCCTTCGTGGGTTGAAGTCTCCATCAACGTGGATGTACGATAGCACCACCTATCAGAACCACGCCAAAAATCTCCGTGTCTCAATTGCGTTTGCACACTCCAATCCCATCCCTTTACATTTTTGCAAATTGCATGCTTTACTTTCTGCTACTCATATACTCTTGTCATGCTTGCTTGATATGTATTGTGAATGTTTAAACTTGTGCTAAAACTCCACCTTAACTTGAAGAAAATAAAAACTGCAACTTTTCTTTGCTAAGAGTCTATTCACGCCCCCTCTAGACACCTCTTCTCGGTCCTTTCAAAAGTTGATAATGATGGTGCAACATATTTGTGGCACTGCCGTTTAGGTCATATTGGTGTAAAGCGCATGAAGAAACTGCATGCAGATGGACTTTTGGAATCACTTGATTATGAATCATTTGATGCTTGCAAACCATGCCTCATGGGGAAGATGACTAAGACTCCGTTCTCCGGAACAATGGAGCAAGGCACTGACTTATTAGAAATAATACATACGGATGTATGCGGTCCGATGAGTGTTGAGGCTCGCGGCGGGTATCATTATTTTCTAACCATCACAAATGATTTTAGCAGCTATAATGGGTATATCTACTTAATGAAACACAAGTCTGAAACATTTGAAAAGTTCATAGAATTTCAAAGTGAAGTGGAGAATCATCGTAACAACAAAATAAAGTTTCTACGGTCTGATCGCGGAGGCGAATATTTGAGTTACGAGTTTGGCCTTCATTTAAAACAATGTGGAATAGCTTCACAACTCATGCCACTTGGAACACCAGAGCGTAATGGTGCGATCTATGATGTCTCTTACTGATTTACCACTATCGTTTTGGGGTTATGCATTAGAGGCAGCTGCATTCACGTTAAATAGGGCACCATGTAAATCCGTTGAGACGACGCCGTATGAACTATGGTTTGGCAAGAAAACCTAAGCTGTCATTTCTTAAAGTTTGGGGTTGCGATGCTTATGTGAAAAAGCTTCAGCCTGATAAGCTCGAACCCAAATCGATGAAGTGTGTCTTCATAGGATACCCAAAAGAAATTGTTGGGTACACCTTCTATCACAGATCCGAAGGCAAGATCTTTGTTGCTAAGAATGGATCCTTCCTAGAGAAGGAGTTTCTCTCGAAAGAAGTGAGTGGGAGGAAAGTAGAACTTGATGAGGTAATTGTACTTTCTCTCGAATTGGAAAGTAGCTCATCACAGAAAACCGTTCCCATGATGCCTAGACCAACAAGAGAGGAAGCTAATGATAATGATCATGAAACTTCAGATCAAGTTACTACCGAACCTCGTAGGTCAACCACAGCACGTTCCTCACCAGAGTGGTACGGTAATCCTGTTCTGGAAGTCATGTTACTAGACCATGATGAACCTACGAACTATGAGGAAGCGATGATGGGCCCAGATTCCGAAAAATGGCTTAAGGCCATGAAATCTGAGATAGGATCCATGTATGAGAACAAAGTATGGACTTTGGTTGACTTTCCCGATGATCGGCAAGCCATAGAAAATAAATGGATCTTCAAGAGGAAGACGGACGCTGATAGTAGTGTTACTATCTACAAAGCTAGACTTGTCGAAAAAGGTTTTTGACAAGTTCAAGGTGTTGACTACAACGAGATTTTGTCACTCGTAGCGATGCTTAAGTCTGTCCGAATCATGTTAGCAATTGCCACATTTTATGAAATCTGGCAAATGGATGTCAAAACTGCATTCCTTAATGGATTTCTTAAAGAAGATTTGTATATGATGCATTCAGAAGGTTTTGTCGATCCTAAGGGTGCTAACAAAGTGTGCAAACTCTAGCGATCCATCTATGAACTGGTGCAAGCATCTCGGAGTTGGAATATACGCTTTGATAAGGTGATCAAAGCATATGGTTTTATATAGACTTGTGGTGAAGCCTGTATTTACAAGAAAGTGAGTGGGAGTACTACAGCCTTTCTGATAAGTATATGTGAATGACATATTGCTGATCGGAAATGGTGTAGAATTTTCTGGAAAGGATAAAGGAGTGTTTGAAAGGAGTTTTTCAAAGAAAGACCTCGGTGAAGCTGCTTACATATTGGGCATCAAGATCTATAGAGATATATCAAGACGCTTGAGAAGACTTTCGACGAGTACATACCTTGATAAGATTTTGAAGGAGTTCAAAATGCATCAGTCAAAGAAGGATTTCTTACCTGAGTTGTAAGGTATGAAGTTGAGTAAGACTCCACACCCGACCACGGCAGAAGATAGAGAGAGAATGAAAGTCATTCCCTATGCCTCAACCATAGGTTCTATAAAGTATGCCATGCTGTATACCAGACCTATTGTGTACCTTGCCATCAGTTTGGCAAAGGGGTACAATAGTGATCCAGGAGTAGATTACTGGACATCGGTCAAAATTATCCTTAGAAGACTAAGGAGATATTTCTCGGTTGTGGAGGTGATAAAGAGTTCGTCGTAAAGAGTTACGTCGATGCAAGCTTTGACACCGATCTGGATGACTCTGAGTCTCACTCTGGATACATATTGAAAGTGGGAGCAATTAGCTAGAGTAGCTCTATGCAGAGCATTGTAGACATAGAAATTTGCAAAATACATACGGATCTGAATGTTGCAGACCCGTTGACTAAACTTCTCTCACAAGCAAAACATGATCATACCTTAGTACACTTTGGGTGTTAATCACATAGCGATGTGAACTAGATTATTGACTCTAGTAAACCCCACTACTAGGAAAAGGGCTATAGATGGAACGACCACTAATGGCGCACTGTACATGTGGTGCGCCATTACTAAATACTAATGGCGCACCATGTGTCGGTGCGCCATTAGTGTGAAAATACTAATGGCGCACCACATCCACGGTGCGCCATTAGTAAAAAATTTTTTATTTTTTTTCAAAACTACTAATGGCGCACCGTGGGATGGTGCGCCATTAGTAGTTCAACTAGTAATGGCGCACCACCCCACGGTGCGCCATTAGTAATTATGTTTCAAAATTTTTTTTCAAATTTTTTTTATTTTTATTTTTTAAACTACTAATGGCGCACCTGTGAGTGGTGCGCCATTAGTAGTTGAACTACTAATGGCGCACCACTCCCACGGTGCGCCATTACTAGTTGAACTACTAATGGCGCACCACTCACAGGTGCGCCATTAGTAATTTTGTTACAAATTTTGTTTGTTTCAATTTTTTTTGAAAAACTACTAATGGCGCACGGTTGGGGAGGTGCGCCATTACTAGGTGAACTACTAATGGCGCACCACCCCCACGGTGCGCCATTAGTAACTTGGCCCATTCCACCGAATGCACCCCCCCCCCCCCCCCCGTGGACCGCCTTTTCAGTTTTTAAAAAAATAAAAGAAAATGATGGAAATGTCAAAAAAATAAAATAAAATAAGTTTCCCATGTGATATGTGGTCTAGTTGTTGGGAAAATTAACAAATATGAATTTCGACTTTATTTGCAAAATCTCTCTGGAATTTCTTAAAATGGGCATAACTTTTGCATACGAACTCGGATGAAAAAGTTTTTTATATGAAAAATCATCTACTCGAAAAGTTACATCCGAATTAAACATTTTCAAAATCCTCAAAAACCTAACAGAAAAAAAGATACGGGGCTTTTAAGATCTGGAGAGGCAAAAAATTCAAAAAAAATCAAACTTACTAATGGCGCACCTGCCCATGATGCGCCATTACTATCTTCCCGCCTTCAAAATTCAAAATAAATTAAAAAAGTAAAAAAAAGTTACTAATGGCGCACCTGCCCATGGTGCGCCATTAGTATCTTCCCGCCTTCAAAATTCAAAATAAATCAAAAAAATAAAATAAAAAGTTACTAATGGCGCACCTGCCCATGGTGCGCCATTAGTATCTTCCCGCCTTCAAAATTCAAAAGAAAAAAAAATTAAAAAAATAGTAATGGCGCACCTGCCCACGGTGCGCCATTACTATGCCATATATATGGCTGGGCGTGTCCTCTCCTCCTTACCTCTTCATTCTTCTCCTCCACTCCACCTCTCCTCCACTTCATCTCCTTCTCCCTCCTCTCCGGTGAGCTCCTCCTCCCTCCTCTCCGGTGAGCTCCTCCTCCCTCCTCTCCGGTGAGCTCCTCCTCCCTCCTCTCCGGTGAGCTCCTCCTCCCTCCTCTCCGGTGAGCTCCTCCTCCCTCCTCTCCGGTGAGCTCCTACTCCCTCCTCTCCGGTGAGCTCCTCCTCCCTCCTCTTCGGTGAGCTCCTCCTCCCTCCTCTTCGGTGAGCTCCCCTCATGGTTTCTCCTTCCTCCTCTCCGATGCTCCGGTGAACTCCTCTCCGGCGACCTCCTCCTCCTCTCCGGCGATGTAGGCGAGCACCTCTCCGGCGACCTCCTCCTCCTCCTCTCCGGCGAACTCCTCTCCGGCAAAAGAACACGGCAAAAGAACGTACAAGATCCAAAAACAGGAACAAAATTTGAAATAATATCGTGCAAAAAAATGAGCCAAAAAAACGAGCAAAAAATGGGCAAAAAAATCGCAATCCAGATCCAAATTCAAAAATAGCAAAGGATACTAATGGCGCATCACTAAACAGCGCGCCATTAGTATGCCGAAGTTACTAATGGCGCATCCTGTTGTTGTGCGCCATTAGTATGCCAAAGCACCTGGGTATAGATGGCCCCCTGGGAGGCATACTAATGGCGCACTGTTGTATATACTAATGGCGCATCTGGGGTGCGCCATTAGTATACCAGATACTAATGGCGCACCAGTGGTGCGCCATTAGTAAAATATACTAATGGCGTGGCACTAATGGCGCACCACTAATGCGCCATTAATGGCCAAATTAGGTGCGCCATTAGAAGGCCTTTTCCTAGTAGTGCCCTATGGGTATTGATCACATGGCGATGTGAACTATGCGTGTTAATCACATAAAGATGTGAATTATTAGTGTTAAATCACATGGCGATGTGAACTAGATTAATGACTGTAGTGCAAGTGGGAGACTGAAGGAAATATGCCTTAGAGACAATAATAAAGTTGTTATTTTGTATTTCCTTATATCATGATAAATGTTTATTATTCATGCTAGAATTGGATTAACCGGAAACTTGATACATGTGTGGATACATAGACAAAACACAGTGTCCCTAGTAAGCCTCTACTAGACTAGCTCGTTAATCAAAGATGGTTAAGTTTCCTAACCATAGACATGTGTTGTCATTTGATGAACGAGATCACGTCATTAGGAGAATGATGTGATGGACAAGACCCATCCGTTAGCTAAGCATAATGATCGTTAAGTTTTATTGCTATTGCTTCTTCATGACTTATACATATTCCTTTGACTATGAGATTATGCAACTCCCAGATACCGGAGGAATACCTTGTGTGCTATCAAACATCACAACGTAACTGGGTGATTATAAAGATGCTCTACAGGTATCTCTGAAGGAATTTGTTGGGTTGGCATAGATCGAGATTAGGATTTGTCACTCCGAGTATCGGAGAGGTATTTCTGGGCCCTCTCGGTAATGCACATCATAATAAGCCTTGCAAGCAATGTAACTAATGAGTTAGTTACAGGACGATGCATTACGGAACGAGTAAAGAGACTTGCCGGTAATGAGATTGAACTAGGTATGAAGATACCGATGATCGAATCTCGGGCAAGTAACATAGCAATGACAAAGGGAATAACGTATGTTGTCATAACGGTTCGACCGATAAAGATCTCCGTAGAATATGTGGGAGCCAATATGAGCATCCAGGTTTCGCTATTGGTTATTGACCGGAGAGGTGTCTCGGTCATGTCTACATAGTTCTCGAACCCATAGGGTCCGCACGCTTAATGTACGATGGCGATTTGTATTATATGAGTTATGTGATTTGGTGACCAAATGTTGTTCGGAGTCCCAGATGAGATCACGGACATGACGAGGAGTCTCGCAATGGTCGAGAGGTAAAGGTTCATATATAGGACGATAGTATTCAGATACCGGAAGTGTTTTGGGGTTACCGGGTACGTATCGGATCACCGGAAGGGGTTCCAGGCTACCCCCAACAAACTACATGGGCCTTATGGGACAAGAGGGGAAACACACCAGCCATAAAGGGGCTGGTGCGCCCCCCATATGGGCTGGCCAAATTGGAGAAGGAAAGGGAAGGAGGAAAGGAAAAATGGAATAGGATTCCCCTTCCCCCTCTTCCCTTCCTACTCCGAATAGGAATAGAAAAGGGGGGAGGCCGAATTGGGAGGTGCCCAAGTAGGATTCCTCCTACTTGGGGAGCCCCTTGGCTGCCTCTCCTCCCCTCGAACCTATATATATGAGGGGGGGGGCACCGCGCTAGAATACACAACAAACATTGTTAGCCATGTGCGGCGCCCCCTCCACAGTTTACGCCTCCGGTCATATTCACGTAGTGCTTAGGTGAAGCCCTGCGCGGATCACTTCACCATCACCGTCACCACGCCGTCATGCTAACAGAACTCTCCATCGACACTTTGCTGGATCAAGAGTTCGAGGGACGTCATCGAGCTGAACGTGTGCAGAACTCGGAGGTGCCGTACGTTCGGTGCTTGATCGGTGGGATCGAGAAGAAGTTCGACTACATCAACCACGTTTTTAAACACTTCCGCTTTCGGTCTACGAGGGTATGTGGACACACTCTCCCCCTCTTGTTGCTATGCAGCCCGTAGATAGATCTTGCGTGATCGTAGGAATTTTTTTGAAATTGCATGCTATGTTCCCCAGCAATCCAGTGGGCCGGAGAAGCACAAGGGGGTGCCCCGAGGGGGCACAACCCACCAAGGCGCGCCTGGAGGCCCAGGCGCGCCCAGGTGGGCTGTGCCCACCTCGGTGGCCTCCCGCACCGCCTCTTTGCTCTATAAATACCTAAATAATATAGAAACCCTAGGGGAGTCGACGAAAATCAGTTCCAGCCGCCGCAAGTCCCAGAACCACCAGAACCAATCTAGACACCATCACGGAGGGGTTCATCATGTCCATTGGTGCCTCTCCGATGATGCGTGACTAATCTTTTGTAGACCTACAGGTCCGTAGTTAGTATCTAGATGGCTTCCTCTCTCTCTTTTGATTCTAAATACAATGGTCTCTTGGAGATCCATATGATGTAACTTTTTTGCGGTGTGTTTGTTGGGATCCGATGAACTTTGATTTTATGATCAGATCTATCTTTTTATCCATGAAAGTTATTTGAGTCTTCTTTGATGTCTTATATGCATGATTCCTTACAGCCTCGTATTTCTTCTGCGATATTTGGCTTTTTTGGCCAACTTGATCTATTTATCTTGCAATGGGAAGAGGTGCTTTGTGATGGCTTCGCTCTTACGGTGCTTGATCCCAGTGACAGAAGGGGAACCGACATGTATGTATCGTTGCTTTTAAGGATAAGAAGATGGGGTCTATTTCTATATGAATATATCTTGTCTACATCATGTCATCGTTCTTATTGCATTAATCCGTTTCTCCATGAACTTAATACACTAGATGCATGCTGGATAGCGGTCGATGTGTGGAGTAATAGTAGTAGATGCAGGCAGGAGTCGGTCTACTAATCTTGGACATGATGCCTATATAATGATCATTGCCTGGATATCGTCATGAGAGTTTGAAGTTTTATCAATTGCCCAACAATAATTCGTTTATCCACCGTTTGCTATTTTTCTCAAGAGAAGCCACTAGTGAAACCTACAGTCCTCGGGTCTCTTCTTTATTATATTTGCCTTCGCAATCTATTTTTATTTGCTTTTATCTTCAGATCTATTAAAACAAAAATACAAAAATACCTTGCTGCACTTTATTTTATTTGCGTTCGATCTATCAATTTATTACAACTTTCTCACGTCCTTTTGCCAATTTTTGGCGCCGTTATCCGAAAGGGATAGACAACCCCTTTAACACATCGGGTTGCGAGTAGTTATTATTTGTTTGCAGGTGCTGTTCACATAGTGTTTCTTGGTTCTCCTACTGGTTCGATAACCTTGGTCTTATCACTGAGGGAAATACCTAGCGTTGATGTGCTACATCATCCCTTCCTCTTTGTGGAAATACCGACGTAGTTCTAGCAGACATCAAAAGGAATTTCTGGCGCCATTGCCGGGGAGACATCATCAACATCTACCAGGTTCCTAATCATAAATCTCATCTCCTTGCAATTTACATTATTTGCCATTTTCCTCTCGTTTTCCTCTCCCCCACTTCACAAAAAATTGATGTTTTATTCGCCCTATTTTTCGTTCGCCGTTTTCTCGTCAGATCTGTTTTAGTGCAAATCTTGTTGTGTAGTCAAAATGACTCAAGAGAACACCAAATTGTGTGATTTCTCCAATACCAACAACAATGATTTTATTGGCACTCGGATTTCTCCTCTCGCCACTATTGCGGAGTCTGGTGTTTTTTGTCTGGTGTTATTGATACTGCTTTGCTAAATCTTGTTATGAAAGATCAATTTTCCGGTACTCCTAATGAGGATGTCGCATCCCATCTTAACACATTCGTGGAATTATGCGATATGCAAAAGAAAAAAGATGTGGCCAATGATGTTGTGAAGATGAAATTATTTCCGTTTTCTTTGAGAGATCGTGCAAAATTTTGGTTTTCTTCTTTGCCTCGCAATAGTATTGATTCTTGGGATAAGTGTAAGGATGCTTTTATTACTAAGTATTTTCCGCCCGCAAAAATTATTTCCCTTAGTACCGAGATCATGAATTTCAAGCAATTTGAACATGAGCATGTTGCACAATCTTGGGCAAGGATGAAAATGATGCTAAGGAACTGCCCAACTCATGGGTTAAATCTTTGGATGATCATACAATTTTTTTTATGCGGGTTTGAATTTTGTTTCTTGTTATCTTTTATGGAAATTCCTTTAGGTGAAACCACCAAATTGCTTGATAATATCATGGCAAATTATTCACAACGGCATACTAAAAGAGCTCCTACTAGTAAAAAGTTAATTCAGTTGAAGATATTTCTTCTTTGAGTGAAAAGTTGATGCTCTTATGAAATTGGTTGCTAATAAAATTGCTCCTATTGATTTTTAATGATGTGCCTTTTTTTACTCTGGTTGAGCAAAATAGTGATGCCATAGATGTGAATTTTATCTCGCGAAACAATTTCAATAACAATGCTTATAGAGGTAATTTTAATCCTAGGCCTTTTCCTAGTAATTCCTCTAATAATTATGGTAATTCATATGGTAATCCTTCTTATAACAATAATAGGAACACCTCTAATCTTGATAATAATATTAAATAATTTATCAATACTCAAAAAGTTTTTAATGTTACAATGGAAGAAAAGTTGAATAAGATTGATGATTTGTCTAGAAGTGTTGATAGAATTTCTCATGTGTGGAAGATCTTAAGATGAAATTTTTTGTGCCTAAGGTTGAGGAATCAATTAAAGCTCTTTATGTTTCTATGGATGAAAGCAAGAAAAGAACCGCTATGCTTATAGCTAGAAGAGATTTTTTAGAAAAAGCGTTTTCTAGTGATTGCTTTCATAAAAGTGATGAAGATCTTAAAATGATTGGTGTTTCTTCTATTGATTCCTTGTTTATTAAAATTAATATTGACAAAAAAGGGGCTGGAGAAGAGTCAACTTTAGTTAGAAGGCGTCCCGATAATTCGGAGGGTGAAAATCTTGTTGAGAAAATTTATAAAAGTGGGTTTGAAGAGGTCAAAACTGTAACTAGTGATGTGCCCACTCTTTTGGATTACAAAGACTTTAATTATGATAGTTGATCTTTGATTGATTGTATTTCTTTGTTTCAATCCATGATAAATTTACCCCATGCTTATGAACAAAATAAAGCTTTTACTAAACACATTGTTGATGCTATGATGAAAGGTTTAGAAGAAAAATTGGAATTATAAATTTTGAGTCCTAGAAAATTACATGATGAGTGGGAACCTACTACCAAAGTCAAGATTAAAAATTATGAATGTTTTGCTTTATGTGACTTGGGTGCTAGTGTTTCTACATTTCTGAAATCTTTATGTGATGTACTTGGTCTTACCGATAATGAAGAATGTTATTTAAATTTGCACTTGGCGGATTTTACTATTAAAAAGCCCATGGGAAGAATTAATGATGTTCTTATTCTTGCAAATAGGAATTATGTGCCCATAGATTTTATTGTTCTTGATATTGATTGAAGTCTGTCTTGTCCAATTATTCTTGATAGACCATTTTACGCACTATTGTGTCGTGATTGATATGAAAGAACGCAATATTAAATTTGAATTTCCACTAAGGAAGGGTATGGAGCACTTCCATAGAAAAAGAATTATGCTACCTTATGAATCAACCATGAGGGCATCTTATGGATCTAGAAACAAAGATGACAACACGTAGATCCTTGCTTTATGCCTAGTTAGGGGCGTAAAACGATTGCGCTTGTTGGGAGGCAACCCAATGAATAAAATTTATTTTTTCCTTTTGATTTCTGTTCTTGAGTGTTTGCACAATAGTTCTGCTTTTATGATTGTGTTTTTTGTGTTTAAATTAGTGTTTGTGCCAAGCAAAGCCTTTAGGATCATGTTGGGTGATAGTTGCTTTGATCTTGTTGAAAAACACAAACTTTTGCGACCAGAAAAACAATTGTTAAAAATCACAGAAGCGTGATAAAATTCTGATTTTTTAACACAAGATTGATATCAAAATTTCATATGTTGTCCTAATTGTTCAGAATTTTTGGATTGCAGAAGTATTCGAAATATCTAGATTGCTACAGACTGTTCTGTTTTTGACAGATTCTGTGTTCTTTGCGTTATGTGCTTGTTTTGATGATTCTATGGTTTTCTTTGAAGAGTTTTTGCCATAGAAAATTTGGAATACAGTAGATATAATGCAAGAATAAAATATGAATTGGTTTGCTACAGTACTTATAGTAGTGATTTGTTTTCTTATACTAATGGATCTCACGAAGGTTTTGTTGAGTTTTGTGTGATTGATGTGTTCAAGTTTTGAGTAATGTTACGATGGATGAAGGAATAAGGAGTAAGAAGAGCCTAAGCTTGGGGATGCCCATGGAATCCCAAGCTATTATCCAAAGAGAAGCAAGCAACTAAGCTTGGGGATGCCCGAGTGGCATCCCCTCTTTCTTCCAACGACCATCGGTATTTTACTCAGAACTATATTTTTATTCATCACATATTATGAGTTTTGCTTGGAGTGTCTTGTATGATTTGAGTCTTTGCTTGTTTTGCTTTTTATTTTAAGTCTTGAATCCTTGCTGGACACCCCTATTTGAGAGAGCCAAAATTATGCCATGACATGTTAGAATTGCTCTCTATGCTTGACTTAAGTCTTTATGAGCTATGGAATTGCTCTAGTGCTTCACTTATATCTTTTTTGAGCATGGTGTGCTTTAGTATTTTTTAAGAAATGCTCTCATGCTTCACTTAGATTTATTTGAGAGTTAGTAATTTTTTTTAAGAAATTCTCTCTTGCTTCACTTAAATTAATTTGAGAGAAATAAATATTATGCTCATGATCTTCACTAATATTTGTTTGAGATTATCAAAAGCAACATATGAAAATTAGTTCCAAAGTGATAGATATCCAAGAAGGATATAATAAAAACTTTCATGAAGATCATTGGACAAAATAAACTTGATTCCTTGTAATAGTTTTGAGATATGATGATGTGATATGTGAGTCATGTTGATGAGTAAATATGCTTTAGTAAGAATATTGGTGTTAAGGTTTGTGATTCCCTATGCAAGCATGAAAGTCAATAGTTATGCAATGAAATTATATCCTACTTGTGGTGCATTCTTTGGTGTTAATTATGCTTAATGCTCGCTTATGAGATTTTTCATTTCTTGGTTGGTCGCTTCTCGATCTTTTGCTAGCCCTCATTTTGCACTAAGTACGTACGATCACTACTTGTGCATCCAAAATCCTTTAAACCAGTTTTGCCACATGGGTCCACTATACCTACCTATATGCAGTATTCTTTTGCCGTTCTAAGCAAATTTTTATGTGCCATCTCTAATTTTCAAAATAAACTTCTCTTTTGTGTGCTCGTACCGCTCATGAAACGGTAGGGGGTGGCTAATATATTTCCATGCTAGATATGTTATTCTCATGATGAGTGTTTACTCACTTGTCATTGCACGAGAGTAAGACAAAGTTATTAGGGATCCCCAGTCCCAAAATGAAAAATGAATTTACTTTATGTTGTCAAATAATAAATTTCAAGTGTTGGTATGGAAGGCACCTGTGGATACGGCTAGCCATGGAAAGCGAAAGTATGGTTGAAAAAGGAATAAACTTTAATTTCTATTTGGGAACCGCCTATGATATATCTAGCATGGAAAGTATTGCGAACTTCTCGGTCATTCTCGTTGACAGGAAAACATTGCCACCCAAAATGTTTTTATCTCTATGTTTTCGCTTTGAGCTCTGGCACATCTACAAATCCCTACTTCCCTCCATGAAGGGCCTTTCTTTTACTTTATGCATTTTTTATTTTTTATTTGAGTCTCCATCTTCTCTTATAAAGCACCAATTAAGGGGCACTATGATCATACTGGAGCATTGGGTGTAGCTAATATTCGAGTGTGTTTCATGAATGGATCAATGATTGAGCATGATGGGCTAGGGATAACTTATTTTAGCGTTGATATTTTGAAAGACATGGTTTCTTGTTGATATGCTTTAGTATTGAAGTCTCGTGTCAAAACTAGACTATTTCTTTGAACCATATAAAAGTCCAAGTGTCCATGCTATAAAGAAAAGAATATGAGATGAACATGTTAGGCAGCTTTCCACATCAAAAATTATCTTTTTATCATTTACCTACTCGAGGACGAGGAGGAATTAGGCTTGGGGATGCTGATACGTCTCCAACGTATCTATAATTTTTTGTTGTTCCATGCTGTTATATTATCATTCTAGGATGTTTTACAATCATTTTATAGTCGTTTTATATCATTTTTTGGTACTAACCTATTGACATAGTGCCCAATGCCAGTTGATGTTTTCTGCATGTTTTTTACATCACAGGAAATCAATACCAAACGGAGTCCAAACGCAGCGAAACTTTTTGTGGATTTTTTTGGACCAGAAGACATCCAGTGGGTCGAAGAAGCACCTGGGGGTGCCCCAAGGGGGGCACAACCCACCAGGGCGCGCTTGGAGTCCCACGCGCGTCCAGGTGGGTTGTGCCCACCTCTGTGGCCTCCCGCACCGCCTCTTTGCTCTATAAATAACACAATATTCCAGAAACCCTAGGGGAGTCGACGAAAATCAACTCCAGCCGCCACAAGTCCCAGAACCACCAGATCCAATCTAGACACCATCATGGAGGGGTTCATCATGTCCATTGGTGCCTCTCCGATGATGCGTGAGTAGTCTTTTGAAGACCTACAGGTCCATAGTTAGTAGCTAGATGGCTTCCTCTCTCTCTCTCTCTCTTGTGATTCTCAATACAATGGTCTCTTGGAGATCCATATGTTGTAACTCGTTTTGCGGTGTGTTTGTTGGGATCCGATGAACTTTGAGTTTATGATCAGATCTATATTTTTATCCATGAAAGTTATTTGAGGGGCTGTTTGGTTCCCAGCCACACTTTGCCACACCTAACCTTAGGCAAGTTTGACCAAGTTAGGTAGGTGTTTGGTTCTAGCCACACCTAAGGCAAGGATTTTTTTTATGAGCAGTGAACCCCACATGTCAT
The DNA here is from genome assembly GCF_018294505.1 of Triticum aestivum. NCBI lineage: Eukaryota > Viridiplantae > Streptophyta > Magnoliopsida > Poales > Poaceae > Triticum > Triticum aestivum. The sequence continues at coordinate 331,959,008 of NC_057799.1, forward strand.
AGACAGAAAAAGTGTGGCAAGATTCCCTTAGGCAAGCCAAAGTGTGGCTAACAATTTGAGCAACTCAACTAAGGCAAGTGTGGCAAGTGTGGCAAAAATCATGTGGCAATATATGGCAAAGATAGTCACAATCCAAACAGCCCCTGAGTCTTCTTTCACTACTGTAGGATGGTCCAAACGCGACACTACGATCAGAGACCCTTCGACGAAACTGTGTGCGATGCCATAATCGCAAACGGTGGTGTAAAAAACCCGTCAAAAAAAGATGCAAAACGTTTGCGATGACGGATGCATCAAACACGGTTCAGTATTTAGTATCGTGTGCGATGCATGGCATACAGTTCAGCTCAATTAACTGTTTGGGATGAGGAGGAACAAAAGAAACGGGCTGCCAGATGAAGGCGTGTGCGACATACAGCATACGGTTCACTCGGATGAACTGTGTGTGATTAGGCAACACAATGGAAACGGTTCAACTGAACAAGATGTGTGTGATACGCGGCAAACAGGTCCGTAATAAAAAATGTGGGCGAAGACCAATAATAACACAAATGATTCCTGCTAATAAGCCGTGTGAATTAAGATGTCTACAGTAGAATAACATGTGTGTGTGTCTATATATATATATATAACTGAAATAAACATCCAATTACATAAGTGAGTATACAGATCATTTGCACACACCTTAATAAACAATTGCATGCATTCTAAAGTAGGAGAAACGATCGTCTAGTCATCTACTTCTTGTGACGCTCCCACCACTCATATGTGGCTCGATCCCTCGTCTGGGTCAGGAAGAAGATAGTTCCTCATTTCAACGATCTGCCTGTACATCTCGTAGCTTGTGTACGCGTCCATGGCCGCGTACTTGACATGTTGTTCATCCAGTCTCTCATGCCACACACCGTGCCAGGCGTTCTTGTCCTTATTGCTCTCTTCCTTCATCTTCGCGTAGTAGGGGTCGATGATGGCCGAGGCGAGGTCAACCAGGGAGTTCGGTTTGTTTTTGTCGCTGCCCCAGACCTTGTAGTGGCGCTGGATGTTGACAAGATTCGGGCATTTCAAGCCCGAAACCTTGAGTGCTTTTAGATCGTTGGTGGTGTCTACCGCAGTGAAACTGTAGTCGGAGCTGTTGATAAACCTGGAGAAATGCTTGCAAGGCGTCGTGGCCAGGTGGTAGTGGTAGACGAGGATGTCATGTCGCACGCACAACTGGGTGACAGCAACCTTCTGATCGTGCCCGGCATGACCCATGGTGTACTCAAGGTCGAAGCCAACCACTTGGTACTTGTTCTCGGCAAGGAACTGCTCCATAGAATGGATGGAGCTCTCCACCGAGACCGGATCATTCGTGTACACCACCGAGAGAGCCTTCCCCCTCACGTGGGTCTCCAGGACGTGTTGCGTGGTGAACTGCAAGCCGTTGTCGTCGTCGGCCGCTGGGAGCACCATTGGAGCCACGGGGAGCGCCATTGGAACCGCTGAATGTCCTCTCTGCATGTGTCCTCATGGGTGTGCTTATTGTGTCGTGTGAGACAAGAAATGAAGGTAAATGGCCGTAGGAATAAAAGGGGGCCGGGTGGCGTGGATTCCAAGCGCGTCCGCATGGCAGTTTTTGCAGCGGGTAACTGCATCGTCGCGCCGCGCCCGGCGCAACCGCATGCACACGAACGTGTGTGATCATGCGCCGGCCCCAAACAATAGCAGCGCGTGTGGAGGGATGAGGGCAGAGCACCCGGAGGGACGCGAGAGCAGAGCACACGCGGCGGGACGCGAGCAGAGCGCGCCGCAGCCGCCTGAACCGCAAGCAACCACACACATAGAGAAGTTGAACACACATGAAATGGTCGCCTACAAGCCGGCCGACAGTTGCGTCGCTACGTAGAGAGCGGCCGTGTGCTACCACCTCCGTCTAGTCTTTTATCTCCTTTATACTCTGTGCCATACTTTTCCCTCAAATTTAACCAACGAAATGTTAATGCATGTTATAAAAATTATATAATTGGAAACTATGTTCAAATACAAATCCAACTACATAATCTTTGGCGACATGCATTCGTATTTTATTAGTTAAATCATACTTATAAACCAGGACGGTGGTATAGTAGGTAATTAAATCACAAATGTTTTTTTATTAACCGTATTTGTATGTGGCCTTTCATCCTCATCTCGCACGTCTTGTCACCCCGCTGCCACACACGGCTTACAGCGCAAGCTTGCACAGCACGCGGGGGCGTTCTTTTGGCCAAACGGTGGCGTCAATGAATCGTTGGTGAGCCCATTGCCGCGCAACCTCACAGGTTCCTGCACAAGCTTCCCGCCTGACTCAGTGAAATCCCCCAAAATCCCAATGCTTACCGGTCTGCTATAAAAACCCTCACGGCCGATGAGTCCTGCGTCACATTTCCCCCTCCCTCCCTGTAGCTTATCTCGTCTGCTTCTCCCACAATCGTCAATGGCACCGGTCCGTCGTCGTCGCTCAGCCACTCCGCCGTGATCAGAGGACAACTCCAGCTGGAAGGCTACACCATGGCGGCAGCGCAGTCCCCGACGTAGTGTAGCGCGCGTGGCGTCCCTGTTGGGTGTGCGCGGAACACCCACCACACGCTCCGCCGCCGCTGCCCGTCGGCAGCTGTTGCCGGCCGCCGTTGCCGCCACACCACCGTCGAAATCCAGGGCCATCGCTCGCTCCACCGCCGTGGCCCGAAGGCGGGAGGTGGCCTTCGTGGCCGCCACCCCACTGCCGGCCACTGTGGCCATCACCTGCTCCGCCACCGCGGCCCGAAGGTGGGAGGTGGTGGTCGTGGTCGCCACCCGATCGTCGGCCGTCGTGGCCGCCAGCCCACCGTCGACCGCCGGGGTCATCACCCGCTCCGCCACCGCCGCCCGAAGGCGTGAGACGGAGGTGGATGCCCGCACGTGCGTCAGCAACCTTGCGCGGTACATCGAGTTCTTGCGGGAGGAGGAGGAGCGCCTCGTCGAGCATGCAAAGAGCCTTACTGCCGCCATGGCCGCGGCACACGCCGCCTCAGAGGCGAGGAATCAGAAGATCTATGAGGAGAACCACCGCTTTGAGAGGGGTCTTCTCGAGCGGCAGAGGGCGTTCGAGGTGAGCGTGGCTGAAGCTGCAGCAGCGGCAGTCACTGTATTGCGGTTGCCCAGCTCGTCGGTAGGCTCCTCCTCCTCCGCCTCTTACTGGGCGTTCTCGGTAGAGGGGAGGCAGCCGAAACTAGTAAAAAGCCCCTCCAAAGCAGTAGTAGTAGTATTTAGGGGCTATTTTGTTCAGTTCATCTGACTATAGATGTGGTCGAACTGTACAACGTACTTAAAATTAGCTAGTATATATAGTTGAACTAGCTATTTCAGTGCGTGGTTGGCAACAATTGGGGAAAAGTTTGATCGGTTCAGCTGTCGAGTTGAACTGTTTGTATAAATTAAGAACGACTACTTAATCTATGACTGAAATCTATGCTTAATTACTGAATTTTAGTTGCAAAAATTAGATAGTGCTAGTGATTTTTAGCTGCATATTTTGCCAAATCGCAGTGTTATAAGGATTGAAAAATCTTACCAAATTGTTTGTACATGGTTGCACACGGGTCATCCAAAACAACCGTTTGCGTTGAAGGGATGCACAAATCCTGTGCTGCTCTCACTTTGCATATGGGTGTTCTATCTAAAACGTTTGCGCTCAAGAGCTGCAGAAATCCTGCTCGGCACATTTTCTCTTGGCTTCCTGGGGAAGCTGTTGGTTTGAATACGGGTGTTTTAACTAAAACGTTTGCGATGAGTGTTTTATATTTAAAAACCAGATTAAACTGTGGCTTGGGCGCCATTAATGGAGAGGATACGAGCAAGGCAGGCGACCATGGAAGTCAAAGGGCTCGCTTCGCAGTGAGCCTATGCAACATATAGCTCGCACGCTTCCCGGTGAGCCTGCGCATTCGTGGACAGCTCGCACGCCTCTCGGTCAGCCTGCGCACCGGACGGCGCTCGCATGCCTCCCGTTCAGTCAAGGTCAAGCAGCTGTCCGCACGGCACATCCTACAGCCATTAAAACCAAGACACATGGCGTCACGTGAATGGTTAACAGAACGCACACGGTTTGAATTATACAAACGTTTGAGATATTAAAGTGGCAGCTATTTTTTCAAAATGCCTTTGTTGGCTCTCATTATTCGAGTGCGCCTTCTTTCAAAATGGACACGAAAAATACCACAGCATGTCGGGTGCCATTCCATGATAGAATGCCAAGTTTCATGAATTTCAGATGAGTTTTGGATTTACTAGAATTTAAAAATAAAGTACTCAATGTTTTGCCAGCAATCAATGGTGCCCTGGTGTTTGAAATTCATTCCCATTTCTTGCATGGGACCTAAGCATGCACCCAAGGACATAGATTTGATTTTCAACCAATTTATATGCACTGGAGCATGTGCATGTAGTTCAAATTTGAATTATGCACATAAATGCATTAAAAAATCAGTTAATGCATAAAAATGTCCAAACGAACCCCGAAAAATAAAAAAATGGACACAACACTCCTCTTGTTCTATGTTGACACGAGAAAAAATTTCAAAGCAATAAGAGGCAATGGATATCGTTTCGTCCCCAAAGGTGGGACGTTCCCTACCGAAACCATCATGCTTGTTGTGAGAAGCTCTGGGTTGTGAGAAGCATATACCCAAACCTGCCCCAAATGGGACAAAAATTTTACCATGGCATGTTGATGCCGCTCCATGATAACATGCCAAGTTTCATGAATTTCAGACGAGTTTTGGATTTACTAGAATTTAAAAACCAGGCATCTCAATGTTTTGCCGGCAATCGATGGTGCCCTGGTGTTTGAAATTCATTCCCATTTCTTGAATGGTACCTAAGCATGCACCCAAGGACACAGATTTGATTTTTCAACCAATTTAGATGCACTCGAGCATGTGCATGTAGTTCAAATTTGAATTATGCACATAAATGCATTGAAAACTCAGTTAATGCATAAAAATGTCCAAACGAACCCCGAAAAATCACAAAAATCGACACAACACTCCTGTTGTTCTATGTTGAAAGGAGAAATTTTTTGGACGCAATAAGAGGCAATGGATATCGTTTCGTCCCCAAAGGTGGGACGTTCCCTACCGAAACCATCATGATTGTTGTGAGAAGCTCTGGTTTGTGAGAAGCATATACCCAAACCTGCCCCAAATGGGACAAAAAATTTACCACGACATGTTGATGCCGCTCCATGATAGAGTGCCGAGTTTCATGAATTTTAGACGATTTTTGGATTTACTAGAATTTAAAAATAAATTATCTCAATGTTTTGGCGGCAATCAACGATGCCCTGGTGTTTGAAATTCATTCCCATTTCTTGCATGGGACCTAAGCATGCACCCAAGGACACATATTTGATTTCTCAACCAATTTATATGCACTGGAGCATGTGCATGTAGTTCAAATTTGAATCATGCACATAAATGCATTGAAAACTTAGTTAATGATAAAAATGTCCAATCGAACACCGAAAAATCACAAAGATTGACACAACACTCCTGTTGTTCTATCTTGAAACGAGAAAAAAATTGAAAGCAATAAGAGGCAACGGATAACGTTTCGTCCCCAAAGGTGGGACGTTCCTACCGAAACCATCATGCTTGTTGTCAGAAGCTCTGGTTTGTGAGAAGCATATACCCAAACCTGCCCCCAATGGGACAAAAAAATTACCACGGCATGTTGATGTCGCTCCATGATAGCATGCCAAGTTTCATGAATTTCAGACAAGTTTTGGATTTACTAGAATTTAAAAACCAGGCATCTCAATGTTTTGCCGGCAATCAACAGTGCCCTACTGTTTGAAATTCATTCCCATTCTTGCATGGGACCTAAGCATGCACCCAAGGACACAGATTTGATTTTTCAACCAATTTATATGCACTGGAGCATGTGCATGTAGTTCAAATTTGAATCATGCACATAAATGCATTGAAAACTCAGTTAATGCAAAAAATGTCCAAACGAACCCCAAAAAATCACAAAGATTGACACAACACTCCTGTTGTTCTATCTTAACACGAGAAAAAAATTGAAAGCAATAAGAGGCAACGGATATCGTTTTGTCCTCAAAGGTGGGACGTTCCTACCGAAACCATCATGCTTGTTGTGAGAAGCTCTGGTTAGTGAGAAGCATATACCCAAACCTGCCCCAAATGGGACAAAAAATTTACCACGGCATGTTGATGTCGCTCCATGATAGCATGCCAAGTTTCATGAATTTCAGACGAGTTTTGGATTTACTAGAATTTAAAAACCAGGCATCTCAATGTTTTGCCGGCAATCAACAGTGCCCTAGTGTTTGAAATTCATTCCCATTTCTTGCATGGGACCTAAGCATGCACCCAAGGACACAGTTTTGATTTTTCAACCAATTTATATGCACTGGAGCATGTGCATGTAGTTCAAATTTTATTATGCACATAAATGCATTGAAAACTCAGTTAATGCATAAAAATGTCCAAATGAACCCCGAAAAATTCCAAAAATTGACACAACACTCCTGTTGTTCTATGTTGACAGTAGAAATTTTTTGGAAGGAATAAGAGGCATTGAAAATCGTTTCGTCCCCAAAGGTGGGACGTTCCCTACCGAAACCATCATGCTTGTTGTGAGAAGCTCTGGTTTCTGAGAAGCATATACCCAAACCTGCCCCAAATGGGACAAAAATTTACCACGGCATGTTGATGTCGCTCCATGATAGGATGCCAAGTTTCATGAATTTTAGACGAGTTTTGGATTTACTAGAATTTAAAAACCAGGCATCTCAATGTTTTGCCGGCAATCAACAGTGCTCTGGTGTTTGAAATTCATTCCCATTTCTTGCATGGGACCTAAGCATGCACCCAAGGACACAGTTTTGATTTTTCAACCAATTTATATGCACTGGAGCATGTGCATGTAGTTCAAATTTTATTATGCACATAAATGCATTGAAAACTCAGTTAATGCATAAAAATGTCCAAATGAACCCCGAAAAATTCCAAAAATTGACACAACACTCCTGTTGTTCTATGTTGACAGTAGAAATTTTTTGGAAGGAATAAGAGGCATTGAAAATCGTTTCGTCCCCAAAGGTGGGACGTTCCCTACCGAAACCATCATGCTTGTTGTGAGAAGCTCTGGTTTCTGAGAAGCATATACCCAAACCTGCCCCAAATGGGACAAAAATTTACCACGGCATGTTGATGTCGCTCCATGATAGGATGCCAAGTTTCATGAATTTTAGACGAGTTTTGGATTTACTAGAATTTAAAAACCAGGCATCTCAATGTTTTGCCGGCAATCAACAGTGCTCTGGTGTTTGAAATTCATTCCCATTTCTTGCATGGGACCTAAGCATGCACCCAAGGACACAGATTTGATTTCTCAACCAATTTATATGCAGTAGAGCATGTGCATGTAGTTCAAATTTGAATCATACACAGAAATGCATTGAAAACTCAGTTAATCCAAAAAAAATCCAAACGAACCCCGGAAAATCACAAAGATTGACGCAACACTCATGTTATTCTATCTTGACACGAGAAAAAATTTGAAAGCAATAAGAGGCAACAGATATCGTTTCGTCCCCAAAGGTGGGAGGTTCCTACCGAAACCATCATGCTTGTTGTGAGAAGCCCTGGTTTGTGAGAAGCATATACCGAAACCTGCCCCAAATGGGACAAAAAATTTACCACGGCTTGTTGATGTCGCTCCATGATAGCATGCCAAGTTTCATGAATTTCAGACGAGTTTTGGATTTAGTAGAATTTAAAAACCAGGCATCTCAATGTTTTGCCGGCAATAAACAGTGCCCTCGTGTTTGAAATTCATTCCCATTTCTTGCATGGGACCTAAGCATGCACCCAAGGACACAGTTTTGATTTTTGACCAATTTATATGCATTGGAGAATGTGCATGTAGTTCAAAATTTTATTATGCACATAAATGCATTGAAAACTCAGTTAATGCATAAAAATTTCCAAACGAACCCCGAAAATCACAAAAATTGACACAACACTCATGTATGTTGACACTAGAAATTTTTTGGAAGCAATAAGAGGCAATGAATATCATTTCATCCCCAAAGGTGGGACGTTCCCTACGGAAACCATCATGCCTATTGTGAGAAGCTCTGGTTTGTGAGAAGCATATACCCAAACCTGCCCCAAATGGGACAAAAAATTTACACGGCATGTTGATGTCGCTCCATGATTGCATGCCATGTTTCATGAATTTCAGACGAGTTTTGGATTTACTAAAATTTAAAAACTAGGTATCTCAATGTTTGCGGCCGAGTGACGGTGGCGGGGTGTTTGACATTCATTCCCATTTCTTGCATGGGATCTAAGTAGGCAACCAAGGACATGGATTTGAATTTTCAACTAATTTATGTGCATTAGAGCATGTGCTTGTAGTTCAAATTTGAATTATGCAGATGAATGCATAGAACACTCAGTTAATGTATAAAAATGTCCAAGCGAACCCCAAAAAATCCCAAAAATTGACACAACACTCATGTTGTTCTATGTTGACACTAGGAAAAAATTTAAATCGAGAAGAGGCAACGGATATCGTTTCGTCCAGAAAGGTGAAACGATCCCTACCGAAACCATGACACTTGTTGAGAAGCTCTGGTTTCTGAGAAGCTTATACCCAAACCTGCCCCAAATGGGACAGAATTTTTATCACGGCATGTTGATGCCGCTCCATGATAGCATGGCAAGTTTCATGAATTTTGGACGAATTTTGGATTTACTAGAATTACAAAAGCAAGTACGTCGACGTTTGCCGGAGAGCCATAGTGCCGTGGTGTTTGAATTTCATCCCCATTTCTTGCATGGGAGATAATCATAAACCCATGGACACATATGATTTTACAACCGATGTTGGTGCACCGGAGCATGTGCATGTAGTTTAATTTTGAATTGTGCACCTGAAATGGCCAGAAAACCAATTTAATGTATAAAATGTTCAAACGAACCCTGAATAATTCCAATTCTTTTACGACACACATAAGGAGCAGGAGCAGGAGCGTGACCGCCTGGCCAAGCAGCTGGCTGACCAGGCGGACACCCATAAGGCGGAGCTGCGGAAGCTCAAGGACTCGGAGGAGGCTCTCCATGCTGAGCTCGAGAGTCAACGCTCGGACTGGGTTGACACGCAGAAAGCCCTGGAGGCCGGCCACGTCGAGATCGAGGATCTGCTCGACGGTACATTGCTCTTTCCTTGTTCTGCCTGCCGACTTGTCCTGCGTGCCTGCCTCTGCCTTCTCATTTCTTTCTTCTTTTCCTGAGCAGAGTATTTCCCCGGCTACTCCGTCGCCGCCAACCAGGCCGTCGAGGTCCTCCGCGATAAGCCGAGGCAGGCTGGCATGACGGTTGCGCTCAATGCCCCTGGAACTCTTGCCGAGGAGATGGTCGCCATCGAGGCTCGTCTCCAGCCAGTGCATCGGGCTCTTCGCCGTCTTCACCGTGCTCGAGCTCAAGTGGTCTCCGCCCTTTGGCCGGGCACTCATATTCTGCGCACCGCCAGCCGGACCTCCGACTGGTTGGAGGTGGCCATCGGCCGCATCGAGGCGTGGAAGGGCTCCTCCGCTCGGGCAGGTGCGCGCCGAGCTTTGGAGTTTGTCAAGGGGTGGTACCCTGGGCTGAGTTTGGACCAGCTCGCCACCCTTCGTGCTGAAGCCGGCGCTGAGCTGGAGGCGGTGGCGCCTCAGCTTCGTCATCGCACCGCGCCGATCGCCAAGTACACGGACACCAGCGTCTTCCTCATTGAGCTGGACGAAGCCGGCGCCGAAGTGCCGCCCAATTGGTTCGGGCTGAACCCAGAAGGTGGCGAAGACTCGGTGGGGGAGATCGCCTCCAGCAATGAAGGCGAAGAGGAGGAGGATGAAGACGAGGGCGGCAAAGGCGACGCGCCGGGTGGGGAAGACGACGGCCAGCCTCAGCCCGACCAGGTCTCGACCAACGGGCAAGATGCCGGCGAGCCGACTGCTGCCTGTGCTGACCAGACTGAGACCCACCAGGCCGCCGCTCCACCACCCGAAGCCTCTGCCTCCGCCAGCCTCTCCCATCCGGCTGCTGCTCCTTTGGCCTAGGAGGCCAAGTTATCTTTCTTTTCCCTGTTTTGTAATTCTTGAACAAAATTTGTTAAGTTCACGCAATTCCACCCGCTGGGGGTGTATTCAAACTCCGTTGAATGCTGGCCAAGGGCCTTTTGCTGTAAAAAGTAATCTTTTGCCGATTTCTAACTTGTCTTGCTCTTATACTTCTTTAGCTTTTTTTCCTTTGCCGTCTTCCCTTGGCTGCGGTCTTGCCAGTTGGGCAGCCGCTCTGTGGTCTGTGACTGGATCAAGTACTTGGCTGTTTGGGAAGAACAAGTACTTCAGTCATTCGGTAGAATGTAGCAATTTAAGTTAGAGATCGGTCGGCCGGCTGCTCAGCAGCCGGTCGGCTAGGGAGGAGCCGACTCGGCCTATGCGAAATTTTTTTAGTCATTGGCCATTTTTCGTGTGGGCACTGTTTCCTGCCTTCATCTCTTGCCGGCCGGACATCCGCTCTGCGAGCTGCGGCTTGTGGCAAGAGAGGGCTTAGGTGCGGGCACACTACTTGTCCGAGTGCAGGTAACATAGGCATAGTACAAGGCGGCAATCCCCTGGGCCAACTGGTCGTACCCGGTGCAAGGCAGACTAGTGAAATAACATATTCCTAGGCATACAACTTATCATATAGATAAAGGAGGTAGCCCTTGAGTGCTCCTCAAGGGCCCCAATGTCTTAGTGCTTTAATACAAAAGGCAGCGTGATACATACTGAATCAACTATAAAATCTTCGGAGGAGGTTTGCATTCCACGGGCGCTCCGATTCCTTGCCCGAGTCGTCTCTCTTGCGTGCTCTTGGCTTCTGTGCGTCGATGAGGTAGTAGGGGTCGTTCCCCAATGCCTTGCTGATGATAAAGGGGCCTTCCCAAGGGGCCGAGAGCTTGTGCTGGCCGGCTGTTCGCTTGATCAGCTGGAGCACAAGGTCTCCCTCCTGGAAGGATCTTGGCTTGACCTTCCGACTATGGTAGCGGCGCAGACTCTGCTAGTAGATGGCGGACCGGCTGAGTGCTAACAGTCGGCCTTCTTCCGTAGATTGACGCCGTCTTCTCGTGCTTCCTTTGCTTCTGCCTCAGTGTACATGGTGACGCGAGGTGAGTCAAACTCGATGTCAGTTGGGATGACGGCCTCGGCACCGTACACGAGGAAGAATGGGGTGAAGCCGGTTGACTTGTTCGGAGTGGTGCGGAGGCTCCAAAGGACGGCCGGCAGCTCGTCGATCCAGCAGCCGGCCGACTGCTCCAAAGGCTCGATCAGTCGGGCCTTGATGCCGGAGAGGATGAGGCTGTTTGCTCACTCAACTTGGTCGTTTGACTGCGGGTGGGCAACGGACGCTAGGTCCAGTCGGATGCCCTGCGTCGCGCAGAAACGGGCCAATGCTCCTTTGGCAAAATGTGTGCCATTATCAGTGATGATGCTGTGTGGTACTCCGTACCGAGTGGTGATGTCTGAAATAAAGGTCACGACAGTCGTCCCATTCAACTTCTTGATTGGTTTTGCTTCAATCCACTTGGTGAACTTGTCCACGGCGACAAGCAGATGGGTCATGCCGCCGCGTGCTGTCTTGAATGGTCCCACCATATCCAAGCCCCAGACAGCAAAGGACCATGCTAGGGGAATGGTCTTGAGTGCAGACGCCGGTAGATGTTGCTGTGAGCTGAACTTCGGACACCCTTTGCAATGCTTGACTAGGTCCTTGGCATCCTCCAAAGCAGTCGGCCAGAAGAACCCGTGGTGGAAGGCTTTGGCCACGAGTGATCTGGAAGCCGCGTGGTGGCCGCACTCGCCTTGATGGATATCTTTGAGGATTGCTTGGCCCTTCTCAGCTTCTACACAGCGCTGGAAGACTCCAGTCACGCTGCGCCTGATGAGCTCTCTGTTTACTATTGTGTAGGCTCCTGCTCGGCGCTGTACTTGCTGGGTCAAGATCTCATCGGCCGGCAGCTCTCTATTCACCAGAAACTTGAGAATGAGCTCTGCCCATGATGGTGCTTGAATCTCTTCTACTGCCACTACAGCCACTTGCACGAGGGCGGTTGGGCCAGGAGGCGGCGGGTCGGCATTGATTGCCGCTTGCTATGTGGCTGAAGTCCCTGGGCTGACTGCCGCAGCCCCCGTGCCGGGTGCGGCTGCTCCAGTCCGTGAACCGCTTGGTGAAGTCCCCGAGCTGCTTGGTGAAGTCCCTGGGCCGACTGTTGCAGTCCCCGGGCCGGGTTGTGAAGTCCCCGGGTCGGGTGCGACTACTACAGTCCCCGCGCCGCCTGCTGAGGTCCGTGAGCCGGCTGCTGCAGCCCTCAAGTCGGATCCGACTGCTTCAGGAGGAGCCGGCACAAAGATGGACTCAGATTCTGGGGAAGGCTTGATCGACGGCTTGAGGAGGCGCTGAAGGGAGACGCCAACCGGTATTGCTTGTCAGGTGGAGCCGATTCGTACGAAGGCATCTGCTTGCTCATTGTCAGCTCTTGGCATGTGAAGGAACTCTCACCCCTCGAAGTATCCACTGATTTGCTGGATGAGGAAGCGGTAGCTCGCCATAATTGCATCCTTGGCGTCCCAGTCACCAGAAGACTGCTGGACCACCAAGTCAGAGTCGCTGTAGCACAGGATCCGGCGGATGCCGATCTCTTTGGCCAACCGGAGGCCGTGTATTAGTGCTTCGTACTCGGCCACATTGTTGGAGGCGGCAAAGTGGATTTGCAATGTGTATCTGAGCTTGTCGCCTTTGGGAGAGGTGAGGACGATGTCAGGTCCCAAGCCGGTGCGCATCTTCGAACCATCAAAGTGCATCCGCCAATGGGTGGAGTCCGGCGCTTGCGGCAGGTACTGGGTCTCGGCCCAGTCGACGAGGAAGTCAGCCAGTGCTTGGGACTTGATGGTGGTGTGGGGCTGGTAGAAGATGGTGTAGGGGGCCAACTCGATGGCCCATTTGGCCACTCAGCCAGATGCATCTCAGTTGCCAATGATCTCAGCGAGTGGGGCAGTGCAGACAACTGTGATAGGGTGCTCTTGAAAGTATGATTTCAGCTTGTTGGCGGTTGTGGCAACCTGGCTCAGAGCAACCGGTTGACCCTGCATTGCAAGCCTAGAGACCGAGTTTTCTGGCAATACACAACAACATGGTACAGAAATAACCGCTTTATTGATACTAGCGTGGTACAAAGGTCTGATATTACATCGAGATTCAAGGCCAAGCGGCACACACGGTGCTGCTGGACAGTATGTACATTATTTAATGAACATGGCTGGGGCCTCGATCACACGAAACTACTCGGCAGCGGAAGAACGACGTAGCGGAACTCCATGGCACAGGGACACCGACGTGGACACAGCCTAGACACGAGATGCGCTCCGATGCGAATCAACTTGATTGAAAGCTGGCATGACACGCCAGGTGAGTACATTGAATGTACTTTGAAGCTCACAACAAACATAAGCATGATGACAGACAATATCATGATAATTAATCAAGTTAAATTAATGCAAGAAATTACTACAACTGCAAAGCTATACAAAGCAACCAAACAGCGCACCGAGTCACACGGACTCGCTTACCAGACTGTTACCTCGTAACCAAACGGTGACCACACCGGGGTCACACCTGAAAGCAATCACTCATGAACAACTCGAGTGTTCAAGGTTCACCACGAAACAATGCATCACAAAAATTACTAGTTTGCAAGATTAATTATAAAAGTTGATCCATGGTGGGACTTACTCTTAAGTCTTGCCCATAACCGAGGGCGCGGCTATCGATAGGTTAAATACACTCTGCAGAGGTAGCGCACTTTACCCACCCTCCAGAATACCTGGCCTTGCACTCCCATTCGGGTGGACCAAATATTCCGACGAAACCCTTCCTTTGCCATGCACTCTCCCCGGCCACTCCGACCATCTCCCTCTCAGGGCTAGGTCTTGGGTGGCCCCGTGTCTACCAAAGACACCAACGGCCACCGTCGTGGCAAAACGGTCCCAAACGGGGACAAGGTACCATAAAAACGAAACGAGCACACAAGGTTATGTCTGCCTACCGGGCCAGGGTATGCACGCCCATAACCTTCCCTCGCGGGAGGCATCGGTGAGAGCCACGACAAAGGACCGAATCAAGACCTTCCCATTAGGTAAATGTGGTCGCACTGAATTCAAAACCCGATTCAGTGGTACCATGATGTGATCAACATCATATTCAGGTTGAACTTAATCAAGTAATAATTTTCAGAAAAACTTTTTATTACTAACATGGCATCATACCGGAAATCATGCAACTACTCGTCACACAGAGCAAGCAACTCTTAAGCATGGATCAAAATAAGAAACATAACTATCTTGCAATACCACGATCAGAAACTTCTCCGGTTATAACTCATTTTTATCTACAAACAAAATTTTTATTAGTTCATCATTTAGTTGGAAACTATTACTAGCAAAAATAGCTACCATAACTTTTCATAACAAAATATCTAGTGCAAAATCTTACTCTACTTAGCCAAATAATTCTATGAACTAAACCAGAAGCTAAAATGAGCATATCAAGCATCATAAAACAACTAGCAATTAACCATATTAATTTATTAAATTTTAAATGCAAATAAATGCTCATATTCAAGTAGAAAATCATAGATATTGAAATAACACCATCCAAATGATGCTGTGGCTTGCCTTAGGGCAGAGGAGGGTCACACTCCTCCTGGTTAGCTTCAAGGGAAGATCCTCCTTCTGAAAATATTTTAAAACCACAAAAATAAATGTCAAAACACATTCTGAAAATCACCAGAAATTCTAGACAGCAAGGAAAAATCCACCTTTTGGTGTGCTGCTAGAGCTTTCTGTAACAAAGACAATGCAAAAAGAATCAATTCATTTGGACTTATGATTTAGAAATGGTGGCTGGTCAAAGTTTAGTCAAATTTCTGAATTAAATTTGAATAAATAGAAAATCCTGGGGGGGTGACGTCGAAGGCGTAAAGTGTGAGTGCGCCTCCACTCGTACCGCTTCGGGCGCGAGTGGTGAGGCTGACACTGGGCCCCACCAGTCAGGAGAGAGGGAAGGGGATCGAGATCATAGGGGAGGCGGTGCTTCGCCGGAGCTCATGCCGGCGACGAGGGGGTTTGGGGCTAGGCTAGAGGGATAGATCGGAAGCGGGGCTCGCGGCGCACCTGCCCATACCCGTGGCTTGGTGAAAGGTGGACGGAGCTGGTCGCAGTCGAGCTCGCAAGCTTTGGTGGCGTCCGGGGTTCGCCGGAGAGGTGGAAGACGGTGACTAGAGGCAGCTCCGAGGGCTTGGCGGGGTCCAGGCAGCTCCAGCAGACCACCAAGGCCCTGCCCAAGCAGCTGCTTCAGCTCGAGAGGCCCTGGAGAGCGGCAGCTGGCCTGCGGGGAACGCCGGAGCCCTCGGGTCGGGGCTACGGCCAGAGGCCTGCCCGACCGGGCTTCTGCTCGTCTACGTGTTCGTGGAGGTGGTGTGGAGTGGTGCGTGGCTAGCAAGGGATGCAGGGTGGCTCTATATAGCCGGAGCAGAGGGGGTGACGTGTCGCCGCCGGAGCGCTCTGGACACGCGGCGAACGTCGACGAGAGGCTCGAACGCGAGGGGACAGGGTGCAGCGTCAACGCCGGCGGTTGCCCACGCTCGCGGAGGAGCACAGGAGGCGGTTAGAGATGGGGACAAGCACATGCGCGCACTGTGCCGTTTTGGCCACAACTTGACCAGGCTTGCTGCGGCGGCTCCGGCGTCGCCGAGCGCCAGGGAGGGGTCATGGGTGATGGGTCGAGGGTTGTGGCACGTTGCGCCAGTCGGAGGCGAGCGCTTGCATGCACACGCGCGAAACAGAACGCAAAGCGCCAGCCAGAGCGCATCGAGACGCTGCTAGGCGTCGTGTCCTCGCGTGGTCACCAAGCTGGCATGGCCAAAATGACGGCCAGGAGCGGCCAAACCTTGTCTACGAGCTCGACCGTGCAGTGCTACGTCTAGGAGAGGTGATGGATCATACCCAGGCCGACCAGACGCGACTCTACCAAGCTGGCAAGTTTCTGGTCAGAAACTTGGTCGCCAAGTTTGGCCACCTTCTAGAAGGCCATTAGGGCTAATCTCCTGGGGTTTAGGGTTTCTTAGGAAGGTCTTTAAGCTCAAGAAATCTCAAGGCCAAAAGCTCAAGGAAAAATGCACTTGCTGTACAAAGTGCATTTCTGGTCCAGAAGTGAAAAGATTTTCTACAGCAAAAATATTACAAAAAGTGATGCAATATTTTTGCATGGGAAGATGTGCCATGGTCCTAAGAATATTTAGGAATTATCTCAGATTTTCTGAGCAAGAAAATTGAGGTTGCTATGGAGCACAAAGTTCTGAAATGAGCTTAAGAGAGAAAAACGAATATTTTCCTTTTAGGAAAATATTCATTTTATTATTTTGGGAATTTGTGGGAGGAGTAAGGTAGATAGGTCACTTGGGTGAAAGCCAAGGATATGCCCAAGTGACAAGTCCATTTGAATTGATCCAAAAATCCAAATCAAATCAGGGCAAAAACCACGATGAAAACCAAGTCCGGAAAGAGAGAAGGCAAGTCCGGTAAAATGAGAGAAGGCAAAAATCCAGGCTATCACAAACCTCCCCCACTTAGGATGAATCTCGTCCTCGAGATTCCCTTGCTTGGGAAAACCATTTTGGGTATGCAGTCCTTAAAAATTCCTCTCTTTCCCAGGTTGCTTCTGCTTCGGTGTGATGCTCCCACTGAACCTTGTAAAATCTTATCTCTTTGCTGCGAGTGACCCTTTCTGTCTGATCCAATATTCTGATTGGCTTTTACTCATAAGTCAAATCCTTAGCCAATTCTATCTCTGACATATCAGTCCTTTTCTCCGGTGGCGAGATGCATCTTCTTAGCTGTGAGATGTGAAACACGTTGTGTACTTCTGACAATTCTGGTGGCAATTCCAACTGGTAGGCAGCTGTTCCGACTCTGGCCATGACGGGGAATGGACTGATATATCTGGGTGCCAATTTTCCTCAGGTCTGAAACCTCTTGACTCCTTTCATAGGGGTGACTCGGAGATATACATGTTCTCCGGGTTCGAAGCTGCTCTGACGATGTTTGGCATCATAGTAGCTCTTCTGTCGGGATTTGACCAGTTGCAGTCTGTCTCGGATTTCCTTGACTTGCTTCTCTGCTTCGAGCATTAAATCAGTCCCGAAAATACGGCTATCTCCGGTTTGAGACCAATTTAATGGGGTGCAGCATTTCCGGCCATACAGGGCTTCATAGGGTGACATCTTTAAGCTGGCCTGGAAACTGTTGTTGTAGGAAAACTCGGCATAGGGCAGACAGTCTTCCCACTTGGTTCCTTGGGACAATGTACATGCCCAGAGCATATCTTCGAGTATTTGATTTACTCGCCCAGTGTATCCATCTGTCTGAGGATGGTAAGCCGTGCTGTACTTCAGAGCGGTCCCCAAAGCTTGATGAAGTCGGGACCAAAATGCGGATGTGAATCGAGATCCCCTGTCGGAGGTGATAGTCTTGGGTACTCCATGCAGACTGATGAATCTTGATACATACAGCTGTGCAAGTTGATTTGCACGGTATGTGGTCCGGATGGGTAGGAAGTGTGCCACCTTGGTTAGAGTGTCCACTATGACCCATATCACGTCGTTTCCTCGATGAGACCTTGGTAATCCGGTGATGAAATCCATGCAAATATCGTCCCATTTCCATTGGCATACCGACAGAGGCTGGAGGAGTCCGGCTGGTTTTTGGTGTTCCGCCTTTACCTTATTGCAGATATCGCAGCAGGCCACAAAATACGCGATGTCTTTCTTCATTCCATCCCACCAAATATCTGACGAAGATACTCACACATATTGGTACCACCGGGATGAATTGAGTATGGTGCTTCATGTGCTTCTACCAATATTTTCTTCTTCAGACTGTCTTGGTTGGGTACGCAAAGTCTTCCTCGGAACCTTAGCGAACCTTGCTGATCCGTAGTGAAATCCGGTGCTTGCCCTTGGTGCAGCTTCTGAACATATATCCGTAACACCTTATCATCCGCTTGAGCTCTGCGGATTTCTTCTTCGAGACTAGGAGCAACTTCCAATATATTGGTAAGACGGGCGTCGGTGATTACCAGATTTAGCTGCATGATTTCTTCATAGAGCTCTGGAGGCAAGGAATCCATTAGGGCATTGAGGTTGGCTGGTTTGCGGCTGAGGGCGTCAGCCACCACATTAGCTTTGCCCGGGTGATAATTTATTCCGAGGTCATTGTCCTTAACAAACTCGAGCCATCTTCTCTGTCGAAGGTTCAAGTCGGGCTGAGTGAATATATACTTGAGACTTTTATGGTCGGTGAATATCTAGCACTTCTTTCCAATCAGATAATGTCTCCAGATTTTCAAAGCGTGCACCACTGCGGCTAATTCCAAATCATGAGTAAGATAGTTCCCTTCATGTTGTCGCAGTTGGCGAGTTGCATAGGCCACCACTTTGCCATCTTGCATGAGTACACACCCCAGTCCTTTTCTGGAGGCGCCACAGTAAACATCGAAACTGTGGTAGATATCTGGAAGAGTTAATACGGGTGCCGATGTCAGTCTGGTTTTTAACTCATTGAAGCTCCGTTCGCAGTCTTCAGTCCATACGAACTTCTTGTCCTTCTTGAGGAGCTCAGTCATTGGCTTGGCAATCTTGGAAAATCCTTCGATAAAACAGTGATAATATGCGGCCAGTCCAAGGAAACTCCGGATTTCTGAGACGGTGGTGGGTGCGGACCAATCAAGTACATATTTTACCTTGCTTGGGTCCACCGAGATTCCTTCTGCCGAGAGGATATGTCCGAGGAATCCCACTTGCTGGAGCCAAAACTCACATTTGCTGAATTTGGCATACAGTTGATGATCGCGAAGCCGTTGCAGAACTGCGCGAAGATGTTCCTTATGTTCGTCCTTGCTTTTGGAGTAAATGAGGATGTCATCAATGAACACCACCACAAACTTGTCCAAGAAGTCCATAAACACCTTGTTCATCATATGCATAAAGAATGCAGGAGCGTTGGTGAGGCCAAAGGACATAACAGTGTATTCGTAAAGACCGTACTGAGTGGTGAACGCGGTCTGAGGAATATCTTCCTTCTTAATCTTGAGTTGATGATATCCCGTCCTCAAATCAATCTTTGAGAATACTTTGGCCCCACTGAGTTGATCAAACAGATCGTCAATCCTCGGCAGTGGATACTTGTTTTTAATGGTGACGTCATTCAGCTGTCGGTAGTCTACACACATTCGTAGACTGCCATCCTTTTTGTCCACGAAGATTGCTGGTGATCCCCATGGGGAAGAGCTTGGACGAATGTATCCTTTTTGCAGCATCTCATCCAGTTGTTTCTTCAATTCCACCAATTCTGAGGAGGGCATCCGATAATATTTCTTATGTATCGGGGTGGTTCCAGGCACTAGGTCAATAGCGAACTCCAATTCCCGGTCTGGTGGCATGCCGGGCAATTCTTCAGGAAATACATCTGGATACTCACTGACCACTGGGATTAATTCCACCTCTTCTGTCATGGCTGCGAAAACCATATCCTTCGTGGGGATGCGCTTGCGGGCATAAAAACTGGTAGTGCGACCTTCCATATTTTTCACGGTAACTTCTCTGGTCGCACAGCTGATGCAGACTTGGTATTGGGTTAACCAATACATGCCCAGAATGACATCCAATTTGTTGGAATCGATGATTATCAACGATGTTGGAAACTTGACGCCCTTGATGTCAATCTCCAAATTTCAGCAGACGAGATTGCTTCTGAGGAGGGATCCCGGGGATTGTACCAGCATGTGTTTTCCCATAATCGAGCAAGAGAAATTGTTTTGGGAAGCAAAACTCCGCAAGATAAAAGAGTGGGAAGCCCCAGAGTCAAATAGAATTACGGCGGGTATGTCGTTAACGATAAACATACCAATGACGACTTCCGGGTCCTCTTGGGCTTCATCTGTGGAGATGTGATGAACTTGCCCTTGGATTATATCGGGCGCGGAATACTGCTCCATGTAGTTGACTTGCGGCTGAAATGGAGCGACGTGCTTGGTGTTCTTGGGACACTGTCGGGCGTAGTGTCCGGTTTGACCACAGCTGAAGCACGAATTGTTGCTCTGGCAATCGTCGCGCACCGGGCTGGTCACGACATTCTTGACTTGTGTAGTAGTCTTGTTGACGCTCTGCTGCCAATTGGGTTTGTACTCCACCTGAGTCTGTTGCCATGTACGAGCCTTTTGCACTGGTTGCATATCCTTCTTGGGCTCGAATTTGCGCTTGTGGTCATTAGCAGCTGGCTTGTTGTCGTGCAGGAGCTTGTGTTCCCTCTCGGCGATTAGGGCCTTGTTCACCAGAGTCAGGAAGTCCGGGAAATCAAACATACTGAGAGTGCACTGGAGATGTTGATGTAGGCCTGCAAGGAATCGGTCGATCTTCCGCTCTTCTATGCCCACATCGTGGAGAGAATAGCGGGCCAGATGGTTGAATTTATTCAGATACTCGGCGACGGTCATGCTGCCTTGAGTGAGAGCGAGAAATTCGCGTTGCTTGATCTTCATGACTCCGGTGGGAATATGATATTTGCGGAAATGATCCTTGAATTTTGTCCAAGTAATTTCCTCGTCGGCAGGCCATATTGGCTTGACATTATCCCACCATATAGCGGCAGCTCCTTTGAGATAATGCGTTGCGAAGGGAACCTTGTCTCCATCGTCTGTGTGAGCAATTTCCAGTTTTCTTTCAATAGTCCTTAGCCAGTCGTCGGTGTCCAAAGGATCAGTAGCATGGCTGAAACTGGGAGGCTTGGTTCGCTGAAAATCTGATAGCTTGGAATGATGGCCATTCTGGTTTCCATTCTGCCCAACCATAACTTGTACACTTTTCAGTATTTCCAGCAGATCGTTGCTCCTTCTTTCTTCAAACATTCGCAGGATTTGCTCGGTGGAAGGCGGTTGTGGCGGTGGAGGCGGAGGTGGCTGGTATGGTTCAGGGGAATGTCCTGCCTGTCTTGCGGAACGACGGAAAGGGACATCCTCACCTGCTTGACTGCTGCTGCCTCCACGCGGCATCCTATTTTTCGTTTTCCCAATACATAGCAACCATGATGAGAAAATTCCAAAATGGGGGAAAAACCAATGACAAATCCCGGAAGAAAGCAGCGAATAAAACCAAGTCGAAAAGAGTCCAACATAATTATACATAGTCCCAACATGAAAATAAACATCGCAATGGGTCTACTACCCTCGTACATGAAACTACGCATCATGACAAGTGCGATTACATCCATACATCATGCTCATGACTACCACGATACACTAACGATCTACTGCTCGGATGGTGCTGCTGCAGGCTCATCTCCTGAGCCGGACCCAGATCCTGAACTGATAGTAGAGACCTCTAGGGGAAGAGAGGTGAGCTGGCGCTGCCTTGAGGGCTCTCCCTCAGGGGCAGGCGGGGGATGGATCTAAGCATAGGAGCGGCAGGAGTAGCGACAAGGTTAGACCATGCAGCAGGAGCGCTGCGAGGGTTCACCGTCAAAGGATTAACGGCACCCTGCGAGGTCGTCGTAGGAACGGAGGTGGGAGGAGCAGAAGTGTAGATGACAGCGGGAAGAGGGTTCCTTATACGAGCAGTAGCGAGAGCGGTGCGAGCGCGTGAGAGCTCCCGCGCTAACTCATAGTTAAGGAGATAGCTAGCGGTGATGTAGCGTGCAAGGTGGCTAGTGGGACGATCGCACGCCGGATTAATCAAAGGAAAGCGGATACGCCCATTCTCGTGCAGAGATGGGTAGAAGAAAAGTCCAGGGTGGGTGTGCATGCAAACCTCATTGTAGCGCAAGTCTACAAGAGCCTCGATAGCAGCAAACTGAACCGCCTGAGATGGCGTAGAAGCAAGACCAGCCTTAGATGAACGAGTGTAACCACCAGATGGGGGACTGTGGTGTAGAGTGACCTCAGCATAATACTCATACAATGCACCGGCCAGATGCTCGCGATA
Organism: Triticum aestivum; assembly: GCF_018294505.1. NCBI lineage: Eukaryota > Viridiplantae > Streptophyta > Magnoliopsida > Poales > Poaceae > Triticum > Triticum aestivum. The sequence continues at coordinate 331,981,151 of NC_057799.1, forward strand.
CACCCGATACTCTGGATCAGCACCCTCTGGATAGTCATCGCCACACATTCTGAAGTAGGTGCGGCGATGTGCACGGAGCTGGCTCAGGATGGTACAAGATCGGTACAGGTGCCATGTACACTCACAAACCATACGGTTAGTAATAATAACAATAAGTCATGCATGCAATGCAACAACCAATTCCTATGTCTACCGGCACTCAAACGAAATTATCTACCATTTTACTGACACACTACGGGTCTAGCGTGTCCTACAAACAGCGCGGCTCTGATACCAAGCATTGTGGCACCCCGACTCAGAGCAATCGGTTTACCCTGCATTGCCAGCACAGAGATCGAGTCTTCTTGCAATACACAACGACATGGTACAGAAATAACCGCTTTATTGATACTAGCGTGGTACAAAGGTCTGATATTACATCGAGATTCGAGGCCAAGCAGCACACACAGTGCTGTTGGACAGTATGTACATTATTTAATGAACATGGCTGGGGCCTCTATCACACGGAACTACTCGGCAGCGGAAGAACCACGTAGCGGAACTCCATGGCACAGGGACACCGACGTGGACACGGCCTAGACACGAGAAGCGCTCCGATGCGAATCAACTTGCCTGAAAGCTGGCATGACACGCCAGGTCAGTACATTGAATGTACTTGCAAGCTCACAACAAACATAAGCACGATGACAGACAATATCATGATAATTAATCAAGTTAAATTAATGCAAGAAATTACTACAAAGGCAAAGCTATACAAAGCAACCAAACAGCACACCGAGTCACACGGACTCGCTTACCAGACGGTTACCTCGTAACCAAACGGTGACCACACCGGGGTCACACCTGAAACCAATCACTAATGAACACCTCGAGTGTTCAAGGTTCACCATGAAACAATGCATCACAACAGTTACTAGTTTGCAAGATTAATTATAAAAGTTGATCCATGGTGTGACTTACTCCCGAGTCTTGCCCATAACCAAGGGCGCGGCTATCGATAGGTTAAAATACACTCCGCAGAGGTAGCGCACTTTACCCACACTACGGAATACCTGGCCTCGTACTCCCATTCGGGTGGATCAAATATTCCGACGAAGCCCTTCCTTTGCCATGCACTCTCCCGGGCCACTCCGACCATCTCCCTCTCAGGGCTAGGTCTTGGGTGGCCCCATGTCTACCAAAGACACCAACGGCCACCGTCGTGGCAAAACGGTCCCAAACGGGGACAAGGTACCATAAAAACAAACGAGCACACAAGGTTATGTCTGCCTACCGGGCCAGGGTATGCACGCCCATAACCTTCCCTCGCGGGAGGCACCGGTGAGAGCCACGACAAATGACCGAATCAAGACCTTTCCATTAGGTAAATGTGGTCGCATTGAATTAAAACCCCGATTCAGTGGCACCATGATGTGATCAACATCATATTCAGGTTGAACTTAATCAAGTAATAATTTTCAGAAAAACTTTTTGTTACTAACCTGGCATCATACCGGAAATCATGCAACTACTCGTCACACAGAGCAAGCAACTCCTAAGCATGGATCAAAATAAGCAACATAACTATCTTGCAATACTAAGATTAGAAACTTCTCTGGTTATAACTCATTTTTATCTACAAACAACATTTTTATTAGTTCATCATTTAGTTGGAAACTATTACTAGCAAAAATAGCTACCATAACTTTTCATAACAAAATATCTACTGCAAAATCTTACTCTACTTAGCCATACAATTCGATGAACTCAACCAGAAGCTAAAACAAGCATATCAAGCATCATAAAACAACTAGCAATTAACCATATTAATTTATCAAATTTTAAATGCAAATAAAGACTCATATTCAAGTAGAAAATCATAGATATTGAAATAACACCATCCAAATTATGTTGTGGCTTGCCTTAGGGCAGAGGAGGGTCACACTCCTCCTGGTTAGCTTCAAGGCAAGATCCTCCTTCTGAAAATATTTTAAAACCACAAAAATAAATGTCAAAACACATTCTGAAAATCACCAGAAATTCTAGACAGCAAGGAAAAATCCACCTTTTGGTGCGCTGCTAGAGCTTTCTTTAAAAAAGACAATGCAAAAAGAATCAATTCATTTGCACTTATGGTTTAGAAATGGTGGCTGGTCAAAGTTTAGTCAAATTTCTGAATTAAATTTGAATAAATAGAAAATCCTGGGGGGGGGGGGGTGACGTCGAAGGCGTAAATTGGGAGTGCGCCTCCACAGGTACCGCTTCGGGCGCGAGTGGTGAGGCTGACACTGGGTCCCACCAATCAGGAGAGAGGGAAGGGGATCGAGATCAGAGGGGAGGCGGTGCTTCACCGGAGCTCATGCCGGCGACGAGGGGGTTTGGGGCTAGGTTAGAGTGATAGATCGGAAGCGGGGCTCGCAGCGCACCTGCCCGTACCCGTGGCTTGGCGAAAGGTGGACGGAGCTGGTCGCAGTCGAGCTCGCAAGCTTCGGTGGTGGACGGGGTTCGCCGGAGAGGTGGAAGACGGTGACTAGAGGTAGCTCCGAGGGCTTGGCGGTGTCCAGGCAGCTCCAGCAGACCACCAAGGCCCTGCCCAAGCAACTTCTTGAGCTCGAGAGGCCCTAGAGAGCGGCAGTTGGCCTGCGGGGATCGCCGGAGTCCTCGGGTCGGGGCGACGGCCAGAGGCCTGCCCGACCGGGCTTCTGCTCGTCTACGTGTTCGTGGAGGTGGTGTGGAGTGGTGCGTGGCTAGCAAGGGAGGCGGGGTGGCTGTATATAGCCGGAGCAGAGGGGGGGACGTGTCGCCGCCGGAGCGCTCTAGACACGCGGCGAACGTTGACGAGAGGCTCCAACGCGAGGGGACAGGGTGCAGCGTCAACGCCGGCGCTTGACCACGCTCGCGGACGAGCACAGGAGGCGGTTTGAGATGGGGACAAGCACACGCGCGCACTGTGTCGTTTTGGCCGCGACTTGACCGGGCTTGCTGCGGCGGCTCCGGCGTCGGTGAGCGCCAGGGAGGGGTCATGGGTGATGGGTCGAGGGTTGTGGCACGTTGCGGCAGTCGGAGGCGAGCGCTTGCATGCACACGCGCGAAACAAAATGCAAAGCGCCAGCCAGAGCGTGTCGAGACGCTGCCAGGCGCCGTGTCCTCGCGCGGTCACCAAGCTGGCATGGCCAAAACGACGGCCAGGAGCGGCCAAACCTTGTCTATGAGCTCGACCGTGCAGTGCTACGTCTAGGAGAGGTGATGGATCATACCCAGGAAGACCAGACGCGACTCTACCAAGCTGGCAAGTTTCTGGTCAGAAACTTGGTCGCCAAGTTTGGCCACCTTCTAGAAGGCCATTAGGGCTAATCTCCTGGGGTTTAGGGTTTCTTAGGAAGGTCTTTAAGCTCAAGAAATCTCAAGGCAAAAAGCTCAAGGAAAAATGCACTTGCTGTACAAAGTGCATTTCTGGTCCAGAAGTGAAAAGATTTTCTACAGCAAAAATATTACAAAACGTGATGCAATATTTTTGCATGGGAAGATGTGCCATGGTCCTAAGAATATTTAGGAATTATCTCAGATTTTTCTTTGCAAGAAAAATTGAGGTTGCTATGGAGCACAAAGTTCTGAAATGAGCTTAAGAGAGAAAAATGAATATTTTCCTTTTAGGAAAAATATTCATTTTATTATTTTGGGAATTTGTGGGAGGAATAAGGTAGATAGGTCACTTGGGTGAAAGCCAAGGATATGCCCAAGTGACAAGTCCATTTGAATTGATCCAAAAATCCAAATCAAATCAGGGCAAAAACCACGATGAAAACCAAGTCCGGAAAGAGAGAAGGCAAGTCCGCTAAAAAGAGAGAAGGCAAAAATCTAGGCTGTCACAGCGGTGAAGTGCATGCCGTAGCACACCTTCTGATAGTGGTGGTAGTTCTGCTTTGAGGTTGACAGCACCTCGCTCAAATAGTACACCGGCCTCTGTACTGGCTGTGCCCTGCCGTCCTCCGGGCGCTCCACCACTATGACTGTGCTGATCACCCGGCTGGTGGCAGCGATGTAGAGGTACATGGGCTCCTTAGCAGTCGGAGCCGCCAGGACTGGCGGCGTAGTCAACATCTTTTTCAGCCGGAGAAAAGCTTCATCCGCCTTGTCGTTCCACTCGAAATGAGTGGTCTTCTTCATGAGCTGGTATAGGGGAAGAGCCTTCTCGCCCAGCCGACTGATGAACCGCCTGATGGATGCCAAGCAGCCGGTGAACTTCTGGACGTCTCGCAGTCGGGTAGGCTTCTCCATCCTTTCGATGGCTTTGATCTTCACAGGGTTGCACTCAATGCCGCGTTCTGAGACCAGGAAGCCAAGGAGCTGGCCGGCTGGTACTCCGAACATGCACTATTCTGGGTTGAGCTTGATTTGAAATTGGCACAGATTTTCAAAGGTTTCCTTGAGGTCTTAGAGGAGTGTACTGCGCTTCTCCGTCTTCACCACAATATCGTATATGTAGATGTGGGAATTTCTGCCGAGTTGCTTGAGGAGGCATTTCTGCAAGCAACGCTGAAACGTGGCACCAGCATTCCTCAGGCTGAATGTCATTGTCAGGTAGCAGAAGGCTCCGAATGGTGTGATGAAGGCAGTCTTGAGGCGGTCTGCCGGGTTCAACTTGATCTGGTGATATCCTGAGTAAGCATCCAAAAAACTCAAGAGCTCGCATCCGGCTGTGGAGTCTATCACTTGGTCTATCCGTGGCAGAGCGAACGGATCTTTCGGGCAGGCCTTGTTGAGGCTCATGTAATCAATGCACATGCATCACTTGTTATTCTTCTTCAGTACAAGGACTGGGTTGGCAAGCCATTCTGGGAAGAAAACTTCCATGATGAACCGGCTGCCAACAGACGGGCGATCTCTTCTCCAACGATTCTTCTCTTCTCATCTGACAGTCGGCGGAGGGGTTGCTTAACTGGCTTGGCATCTTCTCTGACATGTAGCTTGTGCTCGGCGAAATCCGTCGGAACACCCGGCATGTCCTTGGGAGACCATGCAAAGATGTCCCAATTCTCACGGAGGAAATCGATGAGCTTGCTTTCCTATTTGCTGTCAAGGTTCGCACCTATGGCAGTGTACCTCTCCGGGTGCTCTGGGTCCAACGGTATCTTCTTTGTTTTCTTGGCCGGCTTGAAGGATCCTTCGGCTTCCGACTCCTTGGGGTCGGGGGATATGTCCAGCGGGTTGCCGGCCATGGCCACAACCTGGTCAAGGAGCCGCTTCTCGGCAGCGATCACAAGGGACTCGGCCAGCTGGCTGCTAGCGGCTGCACAGTCGGACGACTTCTGATAATCTTCGAAGATGGTAATGACTCCCTTGGCGCTTGGCATCTTCATCTTGAGGTAGGCGTAGTGTGGCACCGCCATGAACTTGGCCAAGGCTGGTCGGCGAAGCAGTGCGTGGTACGGGCTTTCCAGGTCAACTACCTCAAACCAGATGGGCTCTCGGCAGAAATGATCTTTGTCTCCGAAGAGGACATCTATCTTGATCTTGCCGATTGGTGAGTGAGAAAGGCCAGGAACTATGCCATGGAAGACAGTCCGACTGGGCAGGAGGTGCTTGTGTTTGATCTTCAATTTCTCCATGGTATCATGGTACAGGATGTTGATGCTGCTGCCACCATCTATCAGTATTCGGGAGAAATGAGTAGCTCACCTCTCCGTAGCAAAGGTTGCGTCCAACACCAAAGCGTAAGAACCCGGAGAAGGCATTACTTCTGGGTGTCAGCTTGGCTCCAACTGATTGGCTTCTCTCACCAATGCATGAACTCTAGGGCTTTAATGGCTACGGCATTCACCTCTCGGGACTGTTGACGCTGGCTGCGCCTATCATCAACCTGGCTGGTGAAGATAACATAAGCTCCATGCTCTTCAGGGAATTCATCTTGAATGGCGCCGGCTGCTGGGCGGGCCGCCGGCTCCTGAGGAGGCGGGGGTGCTTAGCCAGCAGGCAGCGGAGGTAGCAGTCCTTCGCCCTTGGAAATTCGCGTGAGCCAGTGGCACTTCCGAGTGGTGTGGTTGGACGGCTTCGCGCCGCTATGGAATTTGCAGGGGGCATCAAGAGTTTGCTCATAGGAGAAGGCGGGCAACCAATTTAGCTTGCCACCCTTCTGACGCTTGGGAGCAGGATGCCCTTCCGATTGCTGGTCTTCGATTGTCGCCACCTACCGGCTGGTGGAAGCCGGCTGTGGTGCTTTGTGCTTGTTGTCGTTCTGCTGGTGGCGCCGACTGGTATCACCAGCCGGAGTTCGTGGAGCTTGAGGAGCCACCTTACCGGATGCATCAACTTGAATCTCTGTCTTCATGGAGGAGTCGGCCGTGGCATACTTGTCTGCTATGATCAGTAGCTCGTCGAGGGTTGCCGGCTCATCGCAGAGGAGCTTGTGCTTGAGCAGGGTGCCTTCTCTACACCCGGCTGTGAAGTACTCAATGTCCTGCACCTCGTGCACGCCTTCGCAAGAGTTGCGCGGCTCGGCCCAATGCGTGAGGTAGTCGCGAGTCGATTCGTTGGGGCCTTGAACACACAAGGAGAGTTGGCGAGGCTTGGGCGGCCGCTTGTATGTGCTGGTGAAGTTGCGGATGAAGGCTTCGCTGAAATCAACCAAGCTATTGATGCTGTGGGGCTTCAGGCTATTCAGCCATGTCCGGGCGGTGCCCTGGAGCATGAGGGGAACATACTTCACGGCAACACGCTTGTTGCCGTTTGCAATGCTGACGGCTGTGGAGTAGTCGACCAGCCAGTCTTCCGGCTTCACGGAGCCGGTGTACTTGGGCGTATCTCTTGGGAGGGTGAACCCTTTGGGGAAGGGCTCGTCACGGATGCGGGGGCCGAAACAGGGCGGGCCTAGCACGTCTTCTTCTTCTAGCACCAGGGATCGGTTGAGGCGGTAGATCCGGTGGCGGGCATCATTTTCCCCGACTCCTTCTCGGGGGCCAAGGCGGTCGCCGAGTGTCGGGTGGTCAACAGGCGGCGGGGAGACGCGTCCTTTTCTGCGCGGGGGAGGCTGGTAGTTGCCTGGTTGTTCCACCGCCAGTGGGCGGCCGTCACGGTCGCGCTCGATGGTGATGTACGTCCGGCTGCGGCTTGCAGCCGGCTCCTTGTGTCGTCGTCCGCGGGCGCCACTAGTCGGCGTCCGGGATGTCGCGCCATGCTCTCGGCGGGGAGGCGGATCGTCAATCCACTGGTTGGGTGCCTCGGCGCGGCAGCCGCGTCGATGAGCCGTTGGACGCACTCCGTCATGTGGTGACGCTCGTCGCCCTCGAGGTTGTCCAGCTCGTATGTTTTCCCTGGGCGTGGCATAGACGGGGCGATCTGCCCCGAACATGCTGGCAATGGCCGCGCCGTGCTGCCGGACCGTGCCGATGCGGCTGGACCCGCCAGGAGCCGGCTTGCCGCCAACGGCGCGGTCCATCTCGCGCTGGTAAGCCTCTGAGAGGTGTCTCATGCTGGCCAACTTCTTGGCGCTCTCGACGAGCTGGATGCGGCGTGCCTCCTGCGTCTCGGCATCGACGTCTTCTGCAATAGGCGCAGACAGGTCTTGCAGCGCTACCTCGAGCGGGTCTCGGGCACCATCACCGAAAACTCCATCATGGGTGATGACGAGCACCTTCGTGATGGTGCTGCCGCCGCTGTCGGCACGGGGGAGAGGATCATCAACGACCACCACGTTGGTGGGGAATGCGTCGAGCGATGTCGTGTCGGAGTCGACGAGCATCAGGTTGGTGGAGCCAACCGACTCTAAGTCGACGGCTGGCTCGTTGGCGACGTGGAGCTGGTCGAGGAGGTTGTCGAGGCGGCTCTCGGGGCCGTCAGTGCCTGCGTCAGACGCAGGCTCATGGGAGAGGCGGATCTCGCCAACAAGGTCGGCGAGGCAGCTTGCCGCGCAGGCGACCTCCACGCCAAGCAACGCGTCGGCGCAAACGCCATCCGGCGTGCCTGGCTGGCTGCGCTCGCCAGGGAGGAAGAGGGTTCCCGTCCAGAGCAGATCTCCGGACAACGGTGCACCTAGCCCCACGGTGGGCGCCAAATCTCGTGGGTTTGGTGCGACATATGCCAAAGGATGGCTAATCATAATGGGGGCTAGTAAGACGTCGCCGGTGCCAGGAAGCGGGATAAGGCGAAGACATGCACGCCGGCGAATCTTACCCAGGTTCGGGGCTCTCTGTGGAGATAACACCCCTAGTCCTGCTCTGTGGGGTCTCCGCATGATCACTCAAGCAACAATGGTGGCTACAAGCTTGCTCCTTGAGCTGTTTCTCTAGAGGGGGGAGGAGAGCAAGTCTAGCCCTAACTTCCTCTCTCTATATGGGTGTGTGGCTGCACAAGAGGCTAAACCCTTTGCATGGGAGCCCTAGGGGTTTATATAGGCCTACCCCCACGGTTACAATGGTAATCCGGCCGGGTGTAGGCCCGAGCCGTCAGTGTCTCTGATCGGCGGTTTCTCCGCCGGCCAGTGGGGCCCGCCGCCTGGTGGGTCGCACCGTCTATCTGGTACTTGCACGACAGGTCGTACCCGCCGTCTGCGGGTCCTGCCGACTGCTCGATACTGTAGCGATGCGGCTAATGATGCCCGCTTTGTCGGGGGAGGCGTGGCTACAGTGCCGCCGCCTGGTGGGCGTTTACTGTAGCCATACCCTATCTCATCTGGTTAATGGCGCACTGGTCCCCAAAAGGGGGAGGGCCGCTTGGTCATCTGCCGGCTTCTACTGAGCCGACTGGCCAGGGACGGTCGCCTTCTAGTCTTCTCGTTGTCAAGTGGGGCCCGCCGTCTGCGGGCCGTACCGATAGCCCCTCATGGGGGCGCTGCCCCCTCTGACAGGGGTGACGTCAGGGTCAGCATGGCAACAGTGCTGCGCCGAACGGAGGAGCCTGCTTGGTACGGCGCATTGTAGCCTTGCCATGCCCTAGGCTAGGGGGCGTAGCGTGCTGTAGCCACGCCCCGTCTCATCGTATTGATGAGGGCGCAGACTCTGAGAGTGCTTGGGGCCGCCTGCGGGAGCTGGGCTCTCCAGAGGCCGCCTGCTAGGAGTCGGCCCATCTTGAGGCCGCCCCCTGGGCCATACCGCCTTCTAGCAGCCGAACACTTGGACCAGCCGGCGGCGAGAAGGCGACGCTTTGGTCTTGGATTCTTAAGGGGCGCAGTCGGCCCTGATGCCTTGAAATGCCAGGGGGAGCTGATGAGGCTACCCATGGCCAATTACTCCGATAGATTGACAACCCCTTTAACACGTCGGGTTGCGAGTAGTTGTTATTTGTGTGCATGTGCTGTTGACGTAGTGCTGCTTGGTTCTCCTACTGGTTCGATAACCTTAGTCTAATCACTGAGGGAAATACCTACCGTTGCTACGCTGCATCATCCCGCACTCTTTGGGGAAATACCAATGTAGTTCTAGCAGACATCAATGCCTCCCTTGCTAGGCAGGCGAGCTCGATAGGGTCGAAGCTACGCTTGCAGGCCAAATCCAAAGTGCCCCGGAAGCCAAGACCAAAAGACAGAGCCTGGCAGGCTCCGTGCCGGCAAGCTTCCACCAGGATGCCACCGCTCCACCTCATCGTATGCCAGTCACTAATTTGTGCGGTGTCGAGCTCACAAGTGGCTAGGTGGAACCCCTCGAGTACGTGGCAAGCTACTGGAGAAGAGATTAACTTTATTGCACTACAGAAGAAGACACATCCATGACATTTTGGGCCGAACGAATTTTTTTTCTGTCATGCTTATGACACTTCCATGACAATAATTGTGACAAAACCAGGTATCATCATAGATGTGGTGGACTCCTACTTCTATGACAAAAAATCATGACAGAAAATGGGCTTTTCATCCTGGGGGGGCGGAGACACAGCTGCATGACATTCTTTGGGCCATCCATGATGGAAAAAACCGTGGTAAAGCGAGGGCGAGGAAAATATGGGGGAGTTCCCGGTTATGGTTGGTGGTCGGGGGCCAAGCGATGCGCGTTTCTCTTGTACACATACGCGTGTGGGTGCGAGGCGTTGGGCTCTAACTGAACCCGAGCGAGGCGTTCACCTACTGAACCCGAGCGATTGCACTCTAGGCTACGCGTTACTGAACCCGAGCGATCGATCGATGGCTGTTAACTGAACCCGATCGAGCAATTCCTTCGCTACAGCTGCTAACTGAAGCTGGTCAAACCTGCTGCCTCCTTCCCTTGATGAACATTGAGCGTTGTTGGGGGGTTGGATGAACAGTTCCCGGTGGGGGGTTAGATGAATAGGACCCCGTGTTGTTGCCGCTGGTTGATCAGGACCCCGATCGATTGAGCCAGTTGAGGGTGGATGAACAGGACCCCGTGGAGGGTTGGATGAACAGGACCCCGTGGAGGGCTAGTTGAACAGTAGCCGGTGGAGGATGAATGCTATGACAATTGTTATGCCCCTTCGTTCTTACCGAAGGATGAATGCTATGACAATTGTTATGATCCCGTTGATTCGTTTGAAATATTCCTTTTTGATGAACTTGATCCCGTTTCCACCGTGGAGGGCTGGTTGAACAGTAGCCGATGGAGGGCTGGATGAACAGTAGCTCGTGGAGGGGTGGTTGAACAGTACCCCGTGGAGAGGGCTGGTTGAACAGTAGCGGGTGGAGGAGCGCGCGGTGGAGGCTGGATGAACAGGAGTCCGTGGATGAACAGTCGCAGGTGGAGGCTGGAGGAGGTCAACGGTGGATGAACAGTAGCCCGTGGAGGCTGGAGGAGGTCGACGGTGGAGATGAACAGTATCCCGTGGAGTCCCGTTTTGCGGTACGCCAGACCCCTCCCGATGAACAGGACCCCCGTTTCGACAGTAGCGCTCCAACACAAGTCCGTTTCCTCCGTTTTACGGTACGCCACACCCCTCGTGATGAATAGGACCATGTTTCGACCGCAAGAGATCCAAAAGAAGTCTGTTTCATCGGTTTTGCAGTACGCTAGACCCCTCCCAATGAACAGGATCCCGTTTTGACCTTGGCCGGTCGAACACAAGGCCGTTTCCTCTGTTCTGCGGTACGCCAGGCCTCGTTTCGATCGGTTGTTCCGTCCAAGCCGGTTGGCTCCCGATGAACACGACGACGACGCAGTTTCTCCGTTCCGACCCAGCCATGTACACAAACCCTGGCCGTACGTATGCGTGAGTAGGCGTTCGAGACCCCGCCTGTATGTATGTACATGTCGTATTTACTTTCTTGCACCCTGGTTGTACGTACGTGTACATGCTACGTCCGCGCCTCTACTACGACACGTGCCCTTCCTTAAACAGCCACAGTTCATCGCTGCAGCCTGCAGACAGACCGATAGTATGTACGTACATGTTCGCGACCAGAATGACAACGCTACGTATGCTTTGACTAGGTGGGTCCCGACTGCCAGGCACTTCCTTCCATGCGAAGATGTAGCTGGTGGGTCCCAGCAGTCAAGGGGGAAACCTTTTTTCTGCCAAATATGGTGGCCCGTCTGATGGGTCCCTACTGTCAGGTGGAGCAATCTTTATTTTGCGCATAATAAGGAGGCATTTCCTTGTGTGCGGCTGTGGACCCAGCAGTCAGCCTCTCCACGTACAGTCCACTTCTGATGGATGTCCAGCGTTGACCACGTTGACCACGCCGCGCCAAGAGCACCAGGGCGGTGGACGATGGCGAGGCCTAGATATGGGACGACGCGGAGCCGAGGAAGACGCGATAGTGGATTCCCATGCTGAGGGGAGTACGAGCGCTGACTGGTCGGCTGCGGGCTGAGGCTGACGTTGCCGGAAAATAACAGGATGTGCGGGTGGGTAGAGGGATGGCCTGGCGGCAGCACAGCCGGCCACGGGAGCAGGCAGTCCCGCCGGCGCTGGTTTGGGCGGCTAGAGCAGGAAGATCGGAGATTGAAGAAGCACGGCGGCCGTTGGATGGACATCCAACAGTCACTGCTCCGTGTTGACTAAGTTGACAAAGCCTTGCGTACGCGTCAAAAAAAATTAGGACAGCGTCATCATCAACCTTTTTATAGTAGAGCGTCATCGTCAACCTAGTAGGCCCAGAAGTCAGCCTCCAAATCTGTGGAAAACAGCATACAGCCCATTAGCCATTATTTTCAATAATTTACAGCCATTTGCCAATTCTTAAGGATATTTTGAAGCCCATATTCTTTTTATTAGCATTACAGACCATATATTCTGGGCACTGCTAAAAAATTCAACGAAATTTTGCATATTTTGGTGGGATCTGAACTGTTTTAATCACGAAATTTCGAGTCACGTGAATTTTTTTAATATATCAAAATAAAATTCAAAAAAAATCTCCGCAAAAAAATGAATGAAATTTAAAATATTTGCTAGCAAGATGCCCGTGCGTTGCACGGAACATGAAGATGCATTTGTATGAGTAGTTTATCTCTTGGGAAAAAAGGATGAACGAGGGAAGGCCGTATCTGCCAATGTGGAGAGGAGTGCGGGTAAATTGTCATAGTTTCCTTCCTATCCGTTAGATATAGATCAGACGGCCTATATTGCAGGATGGCAGGCACACCATCATCACCAACTTTGCTTTTTATAAGAGTAGAGAAATCCTGAAAAATGATATTTTTAATGTAATTGCCGCTTGGCTTTGGTTTAAAAACTTACAGACCATTTCTTACAACTTATCGCCCATTTTCTAGGGAAGCCCATTTCTTACTACTTCCCTCCTCGTCTTGAAAGATTTGCAACCCACCAGGGCTGAGAAAAGCAAGTAGGCCGCGGTTGGGTATTCTCCAAAAAAAGAACCGGGCTAGCCATTTTCAGAAAGAAAAAAGATATCAACTGGGCTCGTCATGTGCTTAAATAAAAGCGTAAGCGTGGGCTAATCGGGTCACAGCCCCCGCACAACGCGTAGTTGAGCTCCGTCTCTAAAACTAAAAAAACAACTAGGCGAGCTGCTGCATTCTTGGTGTTATCCAATCGTTGTGTAATTTTCTCATTTATTGACTACATTGACAATGGCGTGGGACCTAGTTGTCAAACAATTAGGAGGAAGTATTTTTTTGGCTTGTAATAATGAGGCACCTGCTTGCGTAATGCAATGACCCTGGTGGGTCCCTGCTATCGGCCTCTCCACGTGCAGTCATCTCCTGATTCCTTTCGGTTGTTGACCATGTTTACAATGCTAGACGGCGGCGGGCACAACGAGCGAACCAAGGAGGAGAATGACGAAGAGGCCTCGGACGGGAACAAACAGGAGCCGTGGAAGTTGCTGCAGTGTGTGGCAAGCGGAGGGGAGTACAAGGGAAACAACATGCAACTCAAGTTTACAAACGGTACAAAAAGCCCAAGGATTAATTGTTCATCAAATTTAGACAAAACCCAGATTGAACATGGCAATAACATCTAACCCAACCACTCTTTTTCGCAGTCGCAAACAAATGGATCGGTTTGATCCATAAAATCAACATCCCGTGCAAAAAATTACTGGAGGATGACTACAAGTTGTTGTAAATAGAAGCTGAGCACGTTCAGAAGCCCATTTGTCCACCTGAAACTTCTTTTTTTGCTATTCAATATGTCCATCCGTGAGAAATCTCTTGCTGAAAAACTTAAGCCTCATGGACAATAGTAACCTCGCATTCAACAGGAAGAATGTGACAAAGCTTCTGTTTGCCTGGTTGGATGCATATCCTTCCATCGTTATTGTCCTCAAACGAATGTCACGAGAACAGAGAAAATCTTGGTGCTTATTACGCCACCGATTGGTTATACGTGTTTCTCCATGTGTTAGTGCCTAAGTATACATGAAGATTGAAAACAGTGAAGGTCTTAAAAAAGAGTATGTCAAAAGAGCCACAGCTGAACGGTTAATTCTAGTACAATATATACGGTCTTTCAATGTGCATGAAATCACCACCTTTATATATAAATTCTCCAAAGATCGAAAGCATCGCAGCAAGCCAATAATTATGTTCAGATCATAACTAAACATTCCGATATATAAGATCTTGATAGAATCCAGCAGCATTGATAGGCTATCCATGGACGAACTCTTCATTGAGCATATAACATAATATTATTACCCAAAGTGTACTCCAAGATGATATAAAACTTATGCGCACAAATGAAAAATGCAGCTTATGATTACAAATGTCTAGATGATAATATACGGTACCTGAAAAAGTGAGGAGCCAAACACCAACTTCTTGTGATCATTAAATGAATCATGAATTACACCCAAGGTCTCTAGTTTGGGCGCAGAGACGACAGTTATTTGTGAAGGTTTATAACAATAATGAAGGAGCAACCTTTGAAATGAAGGGGCATCTTCAATGATGAGTTGTTGTCCTTCAAAACAAATTCCAATGCTTTTAAGGTGAGGCGACTTTATTTGGAGACAACTAATAGGGATTTCTACTCCCAAAACAATCAGCAAGTGCTCCAGGGCAGGGCAACTAGAGTGGATGATACTGTGCACTGAGTCCTCCAATAGATAAACCACAAAAAGCGAAAGTTTTTTTAGCAGTGGGAGTCGAAGCATTTGTACCAGATCGTTTGGTAGATGGCACTGGGCGAAGGTGGCGGTGTGGAGAGAGGAGGAAACCACGAGATGGACAACAGTGGTGTGGGCACAAATTCTTGCTGTTTGGTTCGTGGTATGAAACTTTTGTGGTAATGGTATAACTCAAACTACTGTAGTCTTTCAAATTCTGGGGATGTCAGCCAAGCGTCCACCGTGCTGGGTATGGACAGCAGGTAGCATGTTGGGACGCAGAGGCGTTGAACGGGGCCCTGCTGGTGAGAGGAGATGATAGCTCTCAGGAGATCAAATTCAGGAAGGACAGAAATCTGACGACAGTCGAGATTGAGGGGCGCGATGCACCATAGCGGGCGCCACCGAGTTGAGAGGACTTGTGTGCGGCAGCAATCCTTGGTGGGGAGAAGCGAGATGATCTCCCCAAGGATGTCGTCCGAGAGATCGCTGATGCGGTCCACCGGAGATTCTACGGGTTCCTCAGATTCGGGTGGGGGGGGCTCGCCGCTTCTCCCCGCGTTGCCGGGTGCGGGATCTACAACCGACGTCGCCGCTAGCGAGAGCCTTATCTTCTTGGCGCTGGGGCCAGCCGGCCCCATTTTCCTCGTGGGCATCGCGCCAAGCTCACGGGTTTGAGCAGAGTAGCCAGAGACGAGCGTAGTGGCAGTGCGAGTGGGGAAGAAGGAGGGCTAGGATTTTCTGTAGGAGTGGAAGAAGAGGAGGAGGCGTTTTCTGTGCGAGTGAGGAAGAAGGTGAGCGGGTGTTTTCTGTATGAGTGAGGAAGATGGGGAGCGGGGGGAATTGGGGGGGCGACGGAAGTGGGAGAGTCCAGCGAGGTGCAGTATAAGTGGAAGCGAGGAGGAAGGAGGGTTTTTCTGGGATCGCCCCCTCTTCAAGAAATATGGGCTTCTCGTAGCAAAAAAAAGGGCTTTAAGATGGATAGGCTTTTGTATCGGCCCACTCGGCTGCCCGTGTTTCGTACTAGAGGGCCTTAACACTAGAGGCAACCCATTAGAGACACTCTCCAGCTCAAAAGAAAATAAGAGACGCCTCCAGCTTAATTATGGCTCCACATCGGCAACATTTTTCAACTTGAAAAAAAGTTATAGCTCCTTTCCGGGCCGGCTTGGCATCCACCAAATTAGAGGATGGTGTACTGCATGCAGACACTCACACTGGTCGTAGCGCGGCAAAATGAGGGGTCAAATAACATGCCCAGAATATACATAGATTAACACGGATTGTGGGTGATAAAATCATGTACAAGCGAAATTCCCCTCCATTCCTCTCCAAACCCCTTGGGAGGAGGTTGAACCGAACAAGGCCTAAGACTAACCACAGTGGGAGTAACTTAATTCCATACAGTATCATAAAAGGGTTAATTTGATAAATTCCACTCCAAATCTGGCAATTCCAAGAAATGCCACTATAATTTCCAAACTTTGAAAAATGCCATTTCATGTCATTTCCAGTGGCATTTTTCGAAGTCTGAAGTGGCGTTCTTCAAAGTTTGCAAAAATTGCAGTGGCATTTTTCAAAGTTGGGAAATTGCAGTGGCATTTTTATGAATCGTCATAATTAGAGTGACATTTATCTAATTAACCCATCATAATATGATACTCAACCCTCTCTTTCTTCATTTAATTCTACGCCACCTCATCAAATTTGCCTACTACTAGTTGGCATGCATGATAATACTTATGATACTCCCATTACAACCAGCCTGGTAGAATTAACATTCCTAATCTAAATGGTCGCCACCCGATCTCTTTGTCCTCCTCCAGCATCCGGAAGTGGAAGAATCATGCAAGACACCGGCTGTATTCGCCGGCGTCGCCTCGGCGGCGTCCTTCATGGGATACAATCGGCGGCGGCCTCCCGTGTTCTACTTCTACTCGATGATGGCGGCGGGCAGGGACATGCTGGCCATCACCTCGTCGACATCCGCGGAGGCTTCTTTCTATGCCTACATGTCACGGCCACACGCGCGTCGACGGTGGATGGCTCAGTCGCACACACTGGATGCGCTGTACGACGCGGCGGCGTCGAGGGCAGCGATGATGCCCGTGCCGCCATGCTCCCCGACATGCCAGCGTGGAGCAAGTCGGCACTCTTCCTTGAGCTGTATTGGAGAGGCCAACTGCGAAACCACGCGCTGGCTCAGTGCAGCAACTGCCTCTGACGGGCTAGGCGAGGTAGGTGGAGAAGCAAGCTGCCTCGCTCGTAAGACGGCCTGTATGCCGGAGAACTGCTCTTCCTGCTCGTCGGATACCGCCAAAAGAGTGGGCAAAATGGTGGAAGGAGAAGCTTGGCCGGCGTCCTGCTCCTGAACGGACGTGTGTGGCCGGAGTTGGTTTCTCGCGTTCCACTCGGGTTTAAATGTAGGTTTTTGAATGTGGCGAGGAGGCGGGTACAGCTGGGAGTGCAGCGGGCGGCGCCCTGGGCCGGCGCGCCGCTTAAAATGGCGGACGCAATGAGAGGTTGCGTCCGCCTTGACCCCCTTGACCGTGGACCTTGACGGTGTACGTCACCTTGTGTCCAGATCTGAGATGCCACGTGTACCAGATGAATGACTCCAAGTTTGACCACTGTGATGCTACTAGGTGCAAGCCGAGGAACACTGTTGGAGACACCCCCTCATAATTTTCCTACAGATAAATACATTGATGGTCACTGAAGCTGAGGTCGAAGCACGATACGACCATTGGACTTGAGAATACGCTCAATACAATCATTGAATATGAGTTACAGTAATTATATGGTCACTGGCTCTCCGTAGAGCTCCATGTTTTGTCCAGTTGACTGGTCAAATTTGTATACGTGGAACCTACCATTGCATTGTCATTACTACGTTCTGCATGTCTCATGGGTCCCACCTGTCAACTGATGAAATAAATAAACATGTAAAAAAACAAGGACTATGCGCGCAGAATCCGGAATCTCTAGCTTGCTGATCACGTAGTAGGCTAACTATTTGAATCAATACACTTGAATGCTAATGTACAGATATTTTCCTTTTAAATAATACCCATGCATGCACACACGTCACAAACCACGTCCGCAAACAACACATGGATACCCGTGCCTGCCTTCTTATGCGCCATCTGCGGCTAGGTGGAAGGAGGCTGCGTATGCGTGCCGGACGGCCGCACCCACACATAGCCAGTCGCGTGCTCTGCTCTTCTTTGACCCATCGTGCACCACCACCACGGCCACCACACACAGAAGTTGTAGCCAACAAGCAAGGAGACCTGTCCGTGCGCCGCTGCAGCAGCAGCTGATCGCACAAGAAGGCAGGCACCAACCATCATGGCCTTCATTGTCCGGTTCATCGTGCTACAGCCAAGCTTGTCCAAAACAGCACCCTGCTGTGCCATCTCTTGCAGCACCTCTTTGTCGTCGTTGCTTGATGACCAAATGGAGACAAAGGCAAGGCGGTGACGGCTTCGGCCTTAGAGCACCGGCCGAATCCACGCGCGCACACAAGGACATACGGACATTGGAGCATTGGCCAACCCCTTCATTGCCCTTGACATGCTCATGTTTTTCTTGTGCTCGCTGTCTGCTGCGGCCGACGTGCTCTTGCATGCCATGCTTGGCGTCAATGTGCTCCTACATGGAGTCCTGCTCGCGCGTGAACCACTCTTGATCACTGTTGAGTACCCTTGTTAGATTAGAAATTGAACCACTCTTGATCACTATTGAGTACCATTGTTAGATTAGAAATATAGGATAGACTAGGAAATATTCTGACTTGCCGTGTGCTCCAAGATGACCCTGTACTCCTATATATATGCCCATGAGGCTCAAGCAATACAATCAACTATTCCATCAAATCCCTCTCCACCTTCTACTAACAATCACCATGCCGGATCAGCCCCCCGGAGAACCACATCGCATTGCTACCATGGGTCCACGGCCCTAGCTCCTGCACTACATCTTGTGCCTCATGCCATCGGCCGTCTAGCCCGTATCGTCATCATCTGGGTCCTAGAAGATCTCACTCACATCATCATTAGGCATGCAGTCGCCTTCATAGAAAACGTGCGCAGAAGGAGTAGAGGCGACTGGGGATGCACCACGTCGTGGGCACTACATACGTGCTCGTGTGCGTGCAGCGTGCGTGCTTTTCCATCGGTGCTAGCTCTAAGGCCGAGGCTGCGGTCGCCTTCGTCTCCGGCTATTTGTTGAGAAACGACAACAAAGAGGTGCTGCAAGAGATGCGTAGGTGCCGTTGTGTGCGAGCTTCGCCGTAGCACGACGAACCGGACGTCGCCGCAGATGGCGCACGCCTCCATGCAGCCGAGTGTGGGCATGCATGTGTTATTCACGTGCATTCTGCATCCGAGTGTATGTGCATGCATGTGTTGTGTACGTGCATTGTGTGCTCTATGATGCGCGCGTATGTGAATGAATTAGTGCGTTGGCGTGTGTACATGCGTGGCTGCATGCATCCTATACATGCGTGGCTGCATGCATCCTGTACATGTGTGGCTGCTTGCGTGGTTATCAATATAAAATATCTTCAACTTAGCATCCTAATGTATCCTCTCTAGTAGTTAGCGAATAGTTCATGTTCTTTTATTTGTTTATTCCTCTAACTGACTTGTGGAACCACAAGGCAGAGAGAGGACATGTTGTACTAGGCGCCACATAGACTGTTTGACCAATCAACAAGTGCCATACAAATATGATACCGAGCTATACGATGAACCAATGACCGTACAATCATCACAACTCGTATTCAGTGACCGTATTGAGAGTATTCTGAAGTCCGATGACCGTAGTGTGCTTCGGCCTCAACGTCAGTGTAACATCCCAAATTTTCAATTTGGAATGTTATACATAGGTCATCATATGCATATCATATTTTATTTGCATTTTGGTAGTGATCCTAAAAATCCTAAGTAACTCAAGGACCTACGGAGAGAGTTGGGGATTTTATTATTTTCATATTTGAAATTTTCTCAAATATTGAAACGGGGATCATTTTGGTTTTAATTATTTTTCTCTCCAAAAAAATATTTCATATTAAAAATATATGAGAGGAGATAATATGACTTCTCCAAAACAAATGAAATATTGGAGGAAAAATGTTAAAATCAAATAAATAATTTTATTTGGATTTTATCGCTATTTTGTTTGCATTAGAAAAATATGCATTTTTCAAAATTGCATTTTTAGGCAAAGAAAATGTTCACTTTGTTCTAAATATTTTATTTAGACGGTGAAAATTGTTTTTGGCATTTTTAGATTTTTATTTTTTATTTATTTAGGATTTTTCTCGGCAAAATCTTATTTTTTTATAAAAAAGAACCAACCTTGGGCCGTGCCCGAGCCGGACTTTGTCCGCGCTCAGGCCTTATAAGCCGCCGAGGCCCGCCCGAGCCGCTAGCCCGCCCGCTGTCTGTGTCAAAACCGGCAGATCTCGGGTAGGGGGTCCTGAACTGTGAGTCTAAGGTCGATGGTAATAGGAGACAGGGGACACAATGTTTACCCAGGTTCGGGCCCTCTCTATGGAGGTAATACCCTACTTCCTGCTTGATTGATCTTGATGAATATGAGGATTACAAGAGTTGATCTACCACGAGATCGTAAAGGCTAAATCCTAAAAGCCTAGTCTGTATGACTATGGTAATAAATATCCCCCTCTCTGGACTAAGTCCTCCAGTTTATATAGACATCAGGTAGATCTAGGGTTACATACGGTCGGTTACAAAGAAAGGAATCTACATATTTGATCGCCAAGCTTGCTTTCCACGCCAAGGAGAGTCCCATCCGGTCACGGGTGCAGTCTTCGGTCTTCGTACCTTCACATCCCATCAGTCCGGCCCATGGCTAACAGGCCGGACGCCCGAGGACCCCGTAGTCCAGGACTCCCTCAGTAGCCCCCGAACCAGGCTTCAATGACAAGGTGTTCGGCGCGCAGATTGTCTTCGGCATTGCAAGGCGGGTTCCTCCTCCGATGACTTCCAAGTAATGTATTCAGCTTTTAATTCAATGTCGCACCCCTCGGCTTCTGTGCATCGATGACTACGGCTTCCACGTGTCGAACGAATACGGAAGGTCAGGGCATTTTTTGCATGTAACACCCCAGCCATGCAAGAAAGAGCGTCTATTTAAAGAGATTGGATCTCAGATCCATTCGGCACCACACGGAGAAAATCCTCAGAGATTGCTAGGAAAGACCATTCAAACATGGCTAGCATTCCCAACTCCTCCCCCCGTTCCTACCCAGAGAAAGGCGAGTAGGAGAGGTGCTCTGTGTCCCACAGTCAATTGGCAAAGTTGCAAACGCAGGGATTTCTTCCCCATGCAGATCTGGTCCCTGTTCGAGCAGGGTTGGCCTCCTTTAATGGCGAGACCCAGGCGGAGGACTTCCCCAATCCATCCGGGGGGAGCGAGTGTGTTTCGTCCCTTATCTGTTAAGAGGCGTTGGATTTCCAATTCATCCGTTCCTCCGAGGGCTTCTGGAATATTATGGCCTCCAACTGCACAACTTTACTCCCGCCACTATCCTGCACATTGCGGGTTATGTTGCTTTATGCGAACTATTTCTGGGTATTGAGGCCCATTTTGAACTATGGAGAAAGTTGTATTGTCTTGTCCCACGCAACCACGAGGGGTCAATATTTGAAGTGCGCGGAGCCGAAATATGGCGCATCGCCGATACCGGATACCTGTACGGCACACCAAGGAGGCGTTTGAAGAATGGCCTTCCGAATGGTTCTACATTGAGGATGTCGCACTTCCCGACCCAGTTCGGAAGTGTCACCACAGTTGGTGTCCCTGGAGTCTTGAAGAGGATGACAGTGCAGAAGTTGGTCAGCTCATGAGCAAGACAAAGACGCTCGCCCAGTCCGGATTAACAATGGTTGAGGTAATGGTGACCTTAATAGTGCGAGGGGTTCAGCCACTTCAATATAGTGGGCTTCCAATGTGGCACTATAATGGGGAGGACGACGCCTCCCGCTGTGGTCGGAAAGGACCGGACACCCCTGCCGCTCTGGCCAAGATACTGGCTAGGCTGTTTAAAGGGGAGGAGGAGGAATTCCTTCGCATCAAGCGTAGAGATGGGTATTCTATGTATGACCCTCCCAGCTGGGTAAGTCCTGACCCCTCTGCTTTTACTCATTCCGCTTTCCAAGTCATCTTTAATGAATTCTTAATTCGTCTATTTATAATAGCACTGGCGAAAGATCACCGAGGGGCTTCACAGCCCCGCCCCACAGCCAGAGAACCACAACTGGGAGCTTGACCCTGGGTTTGAAGAGGACCCGGATATATTCGTGGTACTTGCAGTAGGGGTGTTTTACCAGGCGAGCTACGATGGCACGAAAGTGGCCATTATCGCCTTATCCTGGTCTTCTTCCTGCTTCCCACATAAGTTATCAGGAGAAATCCCCCCTGGAAGAGTTTTCTCACACTGCCTCACCCACCGCACTGTCTCATGCTCCAAAGGGGAGGCGTTCGGCACATCATACTACCCCGGGGGCGACTCAAAAGAGAGCGGCTCCTGCACCGAGCAAGGCCTCTAAAAGGAAGATCGGTGAATACACGGTCGGGCCTTCGTCGAAGAGGTATGGATTAGAAAGGATGCTTTAGTAGTCACGTCCATCTGTGACTGTTATGTTTGTCCTCTATCAGGAAAAAGGTTCACCGAACTATGTCCAGGAATTTGGCCAGTCGTACTCCCAACAGCCGGGGTGCAGACCCTGCCGGAGAGACGGGGGCCGATACAGGAATAACACCGGACTATCCTTCGGCCGAGGGCTCGGAAGATATGTCCGTCACCAACTCGGAAGTGGAGAGCACCATGAATCATCGGCGCCGGAGGGCTGTTTTACGGGACCTTGGCTTCCCAAAAGATGCGTTTGATGCCTTTAGCTCGGCTGGCGCATACATTCGAGTTGCTCGAGATGGGCTAGGCAGAGCCACAAAGCAGCATTTAACGGATGTGCAAGGTAAGGTTTCTTTTGTCCGAATAGGATAACTACATGCTAGTAGCTCCCGAGACTGAAAGCAGTTGGCACAAGTGATTTAAGGATCATTGTATGACCAGGTTCTTACGGAGAAGAACAACCTGCTAGCTCAAAAGCTGGAGCAGTGTCGGACACAGCTAAATGCTGATACCGCTGAACTGAAAAAGTCCAAGAAGGCATCCTCTGGTAATGTTCCCCTTCATCGAGGAATAACAATTATATACTAGTTGTGCTAATACTGTTGCTTATCTCATAATAGGATCATCAGATCAACTGGAAGAGAAGTTGAAAACCGCTCAAGCGGGAGAGAAAGAGGCAAAAAGACTACATGCCGCAGGCGAGCGTGTTCTGACCCGAGTCAGAGAGGAGAAAAACAAACTCCAGGATTCAAACACCAAACTGGGCGAAGAACTGAAAGATGTGCGGGCCCAGCTAGCCGACTCCGTGAAGGAGAATAAAAAGCTGCGAGGCGCCATATTCAGTACGTGGCCGAATTTACCTTATAACAGTTTGGAGGTAAAAGTCGCTGATATAGCTATGATTGCAGGTATGTTGACGGGCCATCCCGAAGAGGAGGTGTCCGGATCATCAAGTGATCTTCTGCAAGGGCTGTCGCAATTGCACGAGCAAGCTCGGCAGGCAATGCGGAGTGTAGCCAAGGCCTTATGGTCATCCGCCTCCTCTCCAGGAAGTATGGAGGAGCTTGTAGAGCTGTTCAAGGGAGTGCGGCGGCGTATCCGACTATGGAAGACATCGGCCTGCCGGGAGGGTGCGTGAGAGGCCTGGGCCATGGTGAAATGCGGTATACCAAGCTGGATCCAAATCACATGGCCCGGGTCGGACCGCTAGGGTCAAATGGGGAAGAAATTCCAGTTAGTTTAGTATATGACCAAGTAGAGGTGGCCGCTAGATATTCCCAATAGGATTGTAAGTTAGACCGCCTGTTGGACGGTATAGAGGAGGAAGTTTCTGAGTCCTAAGTGACTATGTAGTTTCCTTCTAGCTGGATTGTAAAACGATTGTCATGGCCAACCTTTTCGCTTCGACCTCTCGACCCGAAGGTGCGGAGTGTTTTCCGAATACCTGGGCGGCAAAATAAACCGGGGTATACGTGAAAACCAGGCGTAGGGGTCATAGTTGGTTAAACAGACAAGTTGTATCCGGATAGTTATGTTATATTACATTAAAATTGTAAGAAACATCTTCCAGAGAGAATAGTTCCATTAAGGGTTCCTTTCCCTGGGTGTGCATGCATCAACGTGCATGTCCGGACTGTGATGAAGAAATCACGATGTGTATAGCTTCTGGGGGTTCACGATGGAACGCATGCAACAACACCTTTAGTTTACCGACCGAATATTCCCTTAAGAACGCTAGCTTTCAGCTTCACCCAGTCTGAGGTACACATCCGGATGACCCGGAAGTAACAATCGCAGAGGTGCTCCCTTTATGCCCTAGCCGAACTAACGGGAACGTAGGGCATAAGCACAGGAGCCATGCAACCCAGCTTGGCCAAAACTTAAGTCATATCGATGCATATAATGGCGAAGAAAAGGTACATATTGGAGAAAACGCATATGTGGTGAGCTTGATGCTCGGAAAATGATAATAGCAAGCTCCTCCAGGAAGCCCCCAGGTATAATTGACGTACACACTGGAAGATTTATGCGTCTTGGGTGCATGGTCTAACCGCACGAAAGCTTTTAAGGCTATAGAGAAAAAACGAAAAGAGAGAAAAAATGATGGAAACAATAGGGGGAAGGAGATGAACAAAGAGTTCGGCGCTAGGCATAGAATGTTCGGAGTCTGGCCGCGTTCTAGGGGTTCGGCTCTAGTCGATTGTCTGACGCATCACGCAAGCGGTACGCCCCTCCGGTGAGAACTTCGTCGATGATGAAGGGACCCTCCCACTTGGGCTTGAGTTTGTCCTTTTTCTTCTCCGGCAGGCGTGGAACGAGTTCGCCGACGTTATATGTTTTGGCCCGCACTTCTCTTCTTTGATACCTGCGAGCCTGCTGTTGATAAAATGCGGAACGGGCTTCTGCGCCGTCGCGCTCCTCCTTCAGGGCGTCTAAGCTGTCCTGCCGATTTAGCTTGGCCTCTCTCTCTTCGTACATGCGCACTCAAGGTGAGTCATGAATAATGTCATAGGGTAGCACTGCCTCTGCGCCGTACACCATGAAGAAAGGTGTGTATCTAGTAGTGCGATTGGGCGTGGTCCGCAGCCCCCAGAGTACGGAGTCGAGCTCCTCAACCCAGTGCTTGACTGATTCTTTCAAAGACTGCACTAGTCTAGGCTTAATGCTGCTCATAATGACACCATTGGCTCGTTCGACTTGACCGTTTGTCTATGGATGATAGATAGAGGCGTAATCGAGCTTGATGCCTAGATTAGTGCACCAGGTTTTTACTTCGTCGGCTGTGAAGTTGGAGCCGTTATCAGTGATGATGTTGTGTGGAACACCATAACGGTGTACGACGCCGGATATAAAGTCTATTACTGGTCCGGCTTCGGCCGTTTTAACTGGTTTTGTTGGGGAACGTAGTAATTTCAAAAAAATTCCTACGCACACACAAGATCATGGTGATGCATAGCAACGAGAAGGGAGAGTGTTGTCCACGTACCCTCGTAGACCGACAGCGGAAGCGTTATCACAACGCGGTTGATGTAGTCGTACGTCTTCACGATCCGACCGATCAAGTACCGAACGCACGGCACCTCCGAAGTTCTACACACGTTCAGCTCGATGACGTCCCTCGAACTCCGATCCAGCCGAGTGTTGAGGGAGAGTTTCGTCAGCACGACGGCGTGGTGACGATGATGATGTTCCACCGACGCAGGGCTTCGCCTAAGCTCCGCGACGGTATTATCGAGGTGTAATCTGGTGGAGAGGGGCACCGCACACGGCTAAAATATCATATATCAAGTGTGTTCTTAGGTGCCCCCCTGCCCCCGTATATAAAGGAGCAAGGGGGAGGCCGGCTGCCCTAGGCGCGCCAAGGAGAGAGGGGGAGTCCTCCTCCTAGTAGGAGTAGGACTCCCCTTTCCTAGTCCTACTAGGAAAGAAGGGGGGAAGGAAAGAGAGGGAGAGGGAGAGGGAAAGGGGGCTGCGCCCCCCTCTCCTAGTCCAACTAGGATTCCCCTTGGGAGGGGGCGCGCCACCTCCTGGCTGCTGCCCTCTCTCTCCCCTCAAGGCCCACCCGGGCCCAATACTTCCCCGGGGGGTTCCGGTAACCCTCCGGCACTCCGGTTTAATCCGAAACTTCTCCGGAACACTTCCGGTGTCCGAATATAGTCGTGCAATATATCAATCTTTACGTCTCGACCATTTCGAGACTCCTCGTCATGTCCGTGATCACATCCGGGACTCCGAACAACCTTCGGTACATCAAATCACATAAACTCATAATATAACTATCATCGTAACTTTAAGCGTGCGGACCCTTTGGGTTCGAGAACTATGTGTACATGACCGAGACACCTCTCCGGTCAATAACCAATAGCGGGACCTGGATGCCCATATTGGCTCCCACATATTCTACGAAGATCTTTATCGGTCAGACCACATAACAACATACGATGTTCCCTTTGTCATCGGTATGTTACTTGCCCGAGATTCGATCGTCGGTATCTCGATACCTAGTTCAATCTCGTTACCGGCAAGTCTCTTTACTCGTTCCGTAATACATCATCCTGCAACTAACTCATTAGTCACAATGCTTGCAAGGCTTATAGTGATGTGCAGTACCGAGTGGGCCCAGAGATACCTCTCCGACAATCGGAGTGACAAATCCTAATCTCGAAATACGCCAACTCAACAAGTACCTTTGGAGACACCTGTAGAGCACCTTTATAATCACCCAGTTACGTTGTGACGTTTGGTAGCACACAAAGTGTTCCTCCAGTAAACGGGAGTTGCATAATCTCATAGTCATAGGAACATGTATAAGTTATGAAGAAAGCAATAGCAACATACTAAACGATCGGGTGCTAAGCTAACGTAATGGCTCATGTCAATCACGTCATTCTCCTAATGAGGTGATCCCGTTAATCAAATGACAACTCATGTCAATGGCTAGGAAACATAACCATCTTTGATTAACGAGCTAGTCTAGTAGAGGCATACTAGTGACACTCTGTTTGTCTATGTATTCACACATGTATTATGTTTCCGGTTAATACAATTCTAGCATGAATAATAAACATTTATCATGATATAAGGAAATATATAATATTTTATTATTGCCTCTAGGGCATATTTCCTTCAGTCTCCCACTTGCACTAGAGTCAATAATCTAGATTACATAGTAATGATTCTTACACCCATGGAGTCTTGGTGCTGATCATGTTTTGCTCGTGGAAGAGGCTTAGTCAACGGGTCTGCAACATTCAGATCCGTATGTATCTTGCAAACTTCTATGTCTCCCACCTGGACTAAATCCCCGATGGAATTGAAGCGTCTTCTGATGTGCTTGGTTCTCTTGTGATATCTGGATTCTTTTGCTAAGGCAATTGCACCAGTATTATCACAAAAGATTTTCATTGGTCCCGATGTACTAGGTATGACACCTAGATCGGATATGAACTCCTTCATCCAGACTCCTTCATTCGCTGCTTCCGAAGCAGCTATGTATTCCGCTTCACACATAGATCCCACCACGACACTTTGCTTGTAACTGCACCAACTGACAGCTCCACCGTTCAATGTAAATACGTATCCGGTTTGCGATTTCGAATCGTCCGGATCAGTGTCAAAGCTTGCATCAACGTAACCCCTTACGATGAGCTCTTTGTCACCTCCATAAACGAGAAACATATCCTTAGTCCTTTTCAGGTATTTCAGGATGTTCTTGACCGCTGTCCAGTGATCCACTCCTGGATTACTTTGGTACCTCCCTGCTAAACTTATAGCAAGGGACACATCAGGTCTGGTACACAGCATTGCATACATGATAGAGCCTATGGCTGAAGCATAGGGAACATCTTTCATTTTCTCTCTATCTTCTGCAGTGGTCGGGCATTGAGTCTTACTCAATCTCACACCTTGTAGTACAGGCAAGAACCCTTTCTTTGCTTGATCCATTTTGAACTTCTTCAAAACTTTGTCAAGGTATGTGCTTTGTGAAAGTCCAATTAAGCGTCTTGATCTATCTCTATAGATCTTAATGCCTAATATATATGCAGCTTCACCGAGGTCTTTCATTGAAAAACTCTTATTCAAGTATCCCTTTATGCTATCCAGAAATTCTATATCATTTCCGATCAGTAATATGTCATCCACATATAATATCAGAAATGCTATCGAGCTCCCACTCACTTTCTTGTAAATACAGGCTTCTCCAAAAGTCTGTATAAAACCAAATGCTTTGATCACACTATCAAAGCGTTTATTCCAACTCCGAGAGGCTTGCACCAGTCCATAAATGGATCGCTGGAGCTTGCACACTTTGTTAGCTCCCTTTGGATCGACAAAACCTTCCGGTTGCATCATATACAACTCTTCTTCCAGAAATCCATTCAGGAATGCAGTTTTGACATCCATTTGCCAAATTTCATAATCATAAAATGCGGCAACTGCTAACATAATTCGGACAGACTTAAGCATCGCTACGGGTGAGAAGGTCTCATCGTAGTCAATCCCTTGAACTTGTCGAAAACCTTTCGCAACAAGTCGAGCTTTATAGACAGTAATATTACCATCAGCGTCAGTCTTCTTCTTGAAGATCCATTTGTTTTCAATGGCTTGCCGACCATCGGGCAAGTCAACCACAGTCCATACTTTGTTTTCATACATGGATCCCATCTCGGATTTCATGGCTTCAAGCCATTTTGCGGCATCTGGGGTCACCATCGCTTCTTCATAGTTCGTAGGTTCGCCATGGTCTAGTAACATGACCTCCAGAACAGGATTACCGTACCACTCTGGTGCGGATCTTGATCTAGTTGACCTACGAAGTTCAGTAATAACTTGATCTGAAGTTTCATGATCATTATCATTAACTTCCTCACTATTTGGTGTAGGTGTCGCAGAAACTGATTTCTGTGATGATCTACTTTCCAATAAGGGAGCAGATACAGTTACCTCATCAAGTTCTACTTTCCTCCCACTCACATCTTTCGATAGAAACTCCTTCTCTAGAAAGGATCCATTCTTAGCAACGAATATCTTGCCTTCGGATCTGTGATAGAAGGTGTACCCAACAGTCTCCTTTGGGTATCCTATGAAGACACATTTCTCCGATTTAGGTTCGAGCTTATCAGGTTGAAGTTTCTTCACATAAGCATCGCAACCCCAAACTTTAAGATATGACAACTTTGGTTTCTTGCCAAACCATAGCTCAAAAGGCGTCGTCTCAACGGATTTCGATGGTGTCCTATTTAGAGTGAATGCAACCGTCTCTAAAGCATAACCCCAAATCAGTAAGAGACATCATAGATCGCACCATATCTAATAAAATACGATTACGACGTTCGGACACACCATTATGCTGTGGTGTTCCGGGTGGCGTGAGTTGCGAAACTATTCCGCATTGTTTCAAATGTAGACCAAACTCGTAACTCAAATATTCTCCTCCACGATTAGATCGTAGGAATTTAATTTTCTTGTTACGATGATTTTCAACTTCACTCTGAAATTCTTTGAACTTTTCAAATGCTTCAGACTTATGTTTCATTAAGTAGATATACCCATATCTGCTCAAATCATCTGTGAAGGTGAGAAAATAACGATATCCGCCATGAGCCTCAATATTCATCGGACCACATACATCTGTATGTATGATTTCCAACAAATCTGTTGCTCTCTCCATAGTACCGGAGAACGGTGTTTTGGTCATCTTGCCCATAAGGCACGGTTCGCAAGTACCAAGTGATTCAAAATCAAGTGATTCCAAAATTCCATCAGTATGGAGTTTCTTCATGCGCTTTACACCGATATGACCCAAACGGCAGTGCCACAAATAAGTTGCACTGTCATTATTAACTCTGCATCTTTTGGCTTCAACATTATGAATATGTGTATCACTACTATCGAGATTCATTAAAAATAGACCACTCTTCAAGGGTGCATGACCATAAAAGATATTATTCATATAAATAGAACAACCATTATTCTCTGATTTAAATGAATAACCGTCTCGCATTAAACAAGATCCAGATATAATGTTCATGCTCAACGCTGTCACCAAATAACAATTATTTAGGTCTAATATTAATCCCGAAGGTAGATGTAGAGGTAGCGTGCCGACGGCGATCACATCGACTTTGGAACCATTTCCCACGCGCATCGTCACCTCGTCCTTAGCCAATCTTCGCTCAATCCGTAGCCCCTGTTTCGAGTTGCAAATATTAGCAACAGAACCAGTATCAAATACCCAGGTGCTACTACGAGCATTGGTAAGGTACACATCAATAACATGTATATCACATATACCTTTGTTAACCTTGCCATCCTTCTTTTCCGCCAAATACTTGGGGCAGTTCCGCTTCCAGTGACCAGTTTGCTTGCAGTAGAAGCACTCAGTTTCAGGCTTAGGTCCAGACTTGGGTTTCTTCTCCTGAACAACAACTTGCTTGCTATTCTTCTTGAAGTTCCCTTTCTTCTTCCCTTTGCCCTTTTTCTTGAAACTAGTGGTTTTACTGACCATCAACACTTGATGCTCCTTTTTGATTTCTACCTCCGCTGCCTTTAGCATTGCGAAGAGCTCGGGAATAGTCTTATTCATCCCTTGCATGTTATAGTTCATCACGAAGCTCTTGTAGCTTGGTGGCAGTGATTGAAGAATTCTGTCAATGACGCAATCATCCGGAAGTTGAACTCCCAGTTGAATCAAGTGATTATTATACCCAGACATTCTGAGTATATGCTCACTGACAGAACTATTCTCTTCCATCTTGCAGCTATAGAACTTATTGGAGACTTCATATCTCTCAATCCGGGCATTTGCTTGAAATATTAACTTCAACTCCTGGAACATCTCATATGCTCCATGACGTTCAAAACGTCGTTGAAGTCCCGGTTCTAAGCCGTAAAGCATGGCACACTGAACTATTGAGTAGTCATCAGCTTTGCTTTGCCAGACGTTCATAACTTCTGGCGTAGCTCTTGCAGGAGGCCTGGCACCTAGCGGTGCTTCCAGGACGTAATTCTTCTGTGCAGCAATGAGGATAATCCTCAAGTTACGGACCCAGTCCGTGTAATTGCTACCATCATCTTTCAACTTAGCTTTCTCAAGGAACGCATTAAAATTCAACGGAACAACAGCACGGGCCATTTATCTACAATTAACATAGACAAGCAAGATACTATCAGGTACTAAGTTCATGATAAATTTAAGTTCAATTAATCATATTACTTAAGAACTCCCACTTAGATAGACATCTCTCTAATCATCTAAGTGATTACGTGATCCAAAGCAACTAAACCATGTCCGATCATCACGTGAGATGGAGTAGTTTCAATGGTGAACATCACTATGTTGATCATATCTACTATATGATTCACGCTCGACCTTTCGGTCTCTGTGTTCCGAGGCCATATCTGTACATATGCTAGGCTCGTCAAGTTTAACCTGAGTATTCCGCGTGTGCAACTGTTTTGCACCCGTTGTATTTGAACGTAGAGCTTATCACACCCGATCATCACGTGGTGTCTCAGCACGAAGAACTTTTGCAACGGTGCATACTCAGGGAGAACACTTTTATCTTGAAATTTTAGTGAGAGATCATCTTATAATGCTACCGTCAATCAAAGCAAGATAAGATGCATAAAGGATTAACATCACATGCAATCAATATAAGTGATATGATATGGCCATCATCATCTTGTGCTTGTGATCTCCATCTCCGAAGCACCGTCATGATCACCATCGTCACCGGCTCGACACCTTGATCTCCGTCGTAGTATCGTTGTCGTCTCGCCAACTTATTGCTTTTACGACTATCGCTACCGCTTAGTGATAAAGTAAAACTATTACATGGCGATTGCATCTCATACAATAAAGCGACAACCATATGGCTCCTGCCAGTTGCCGATAACTCGGTTACAAAACATGATCATCTCATACAACACATTATATCACATCATGTCTTGACCATATCACATCACAACATGCCCTGCAAAAACAAGTTAGACGTCCTCTACTTTGTTGTTGCATGTTTTACGTGGCTGCTACGGGCTTAGCAAGAACCGTTCTTACCTACGCATCAAAACCACAACGATAGTTTGTCAAGTTGGTGCTGTTTTAACCTTCGCAAGGACCGGGCGTAGCCACACTCGGTTCAACTAAAGTGAGAGAGACAGACACCCGCCAGTCACCTTTAAGCAACGAGTGCTCCGAACGGTGAAACCAGTCTCGCGTAAGCGTACGCGTAATGTCGGTCCGGGCCGCTTCATCTCACAATACCGCTGAACCAAAGTATGACATGCTGGTAAGCAGTATGACCTATATCGCCCACAACTCACTTGTGTTCTACTCGTGCATAGCATCAACGCATAAAACCAGGCTCGGATGCCACTGTTGGGGAACGTAGTAATTTCAAAAAAATTCCTACGCACACGCAAGATCTTGGTGATGCATAGCAACGAGAAGGGAGAGTCTTGTCCACGTACCCTCGTAGACCGACAGCGGAAGCGTTAGCACAACGCGGTTGATGTACTCGTACGTCTTCACGATCTGACCGATCAAGTACCGAACGCACGGCACCTCCGAAGTTCTACACACGTTCAGCTCGATGACGTCCCTCGAACTCCGATCCAGCCGAGTGTTGAGGGAGAGTTTCGTCAGCACGACGGCGTGGTGACGATGATGATGTTCCACCGACGCAGGGCTTCGCCTAAGCTCCACGACGGTATTATCGAGGTGTAATCTGGTGGAAAGGGGCACCGCACACGGCTAAAATATCGTATATCAAGTGTGTTCTTAGGTGCCCCCCTGCCCCCGTATATAAAGGAGCAAGGGGGAGGCCGGCTGCCCTAGGCGCGCCAAGGAGAGAGGGGGAGTCCTCCTCCTAGTAGGAGTAGGACTCCCCTTTCCTAGTCCTACTAGGAAAGAAGGGGGAAGGAAAGAGAGGGAGAGGGAGAGGGAAAGGGGGCTGCGCCCCCCTCTCCTAGTCCAACTAGGATTCCCCTGGGAGGGGGCGCGCCACCTCCTGGCTGCTGCCCTCTCTCTCCCCTCAAGGCCCACCGAGGCCCAATACTTCCCCGGGGGGTTCCGGTAACCCTCCGGCACTCCGGTTTAATCCGAAACTTCTCCGGAACACTTCCGGTGTCCGAATATAGTCGTCCAATATATCAATCTTTACGTCTCGACCATTTCGAGACTCCTCGTCATGTCCATGATCACATCCGGGACTCCAAACAACCTTCGGTACATCAAATCACATAAACTCATAATATAACTGTCATCGTAACTTTAAGCGTGCGGACCCTTTGGGTTCGAGAACTATGTGTACATGACCGAGACACCTCTCCGGTCAATAACCAATAGCGGGACCTGGATGCCCATATTTGCTCCCACATATTCTACGAACATCTTTATTGGTCAGACCGCATAAAAATATACGTTGTTCCCTTTGTAATCGGTATGTTACTTGCCCGAGATTCGATCGTCGGTATCTCGATACCTAGTTCAATCTCGTTACCGGCAAGTCTCTTTACTCGTTCCGTAATACATCATCCCGCAACTAACTCAGTAGTCACAATGCTTGCAAGGCTTATAGTGATGTGCATTACCGAGTGGGCCCAGAGATACCTCTCCGACAATCGGAGTGACAAATCCTAATCTCGAAATACGCCAACCAAACAAGTACCTTTGGAGACACCTGTAGAGCACCTTTATAATCACCCAGTTACGTTGTGACATTTGGTAGCACACAAAGTGTTCCTCCGGTAAACGGGAGTTGCATAATCTCATAGTCATAGGAACATGTATAAGTTATGTAGAAAGCAATAGCAACATACTAAACGATCGGGTGCTAAGCTAACGTAATGGGTCATGTCAATCACGTCATTCCCCTAATGAGGTGATCCCGTTAATCAAATGACAACTCATGTCAATGGCTAGGAAACATAACCATCTTTGATTAACGAGCTAGTCTAGTAGAGGCATACTAGTGACACTCTGTTTGTCTATGTATTCACACATGTATTATGTTTCCGGTTAATACAATTCTAGCATGAATAATAAACATTTATCATGATATAAGGAAATATATAATACTTTATTATTGCCTCTAGGGCATATTTCCTTCAGGTTTGGCCTCTATCCACTTGGTGAATTTGTCCACCATGACCAGTAGATATTTTTTCTTATTGCTTCCTCCTTTAAGGGGTCCTACCATGTCCAGTCCCCAGACCGCAAAAGGCCAAGTGATGAGGATTGTTTGTAGGGAAGTGGGGGGCATATGGCTTTGGTTGGCGAAGAGTTGGTATCCGACGCAACGTTGGGCAAGGTCCTGGGCATCTACTCGGGCCGTCGGCCAATAAAATCATGTACGGAAGGCCTTGCTAACAAGGGCCCGAGCTGCGGCGTGGTGCCCGCCGAGACCAGCATGTATCTCAGCCAGGAGCTGCTACCCCTCCTCCTCAGAGATACATCTTTGAAGGACTCCGGTAGCGCTTTTCTTATAGAGCTCTCCGTCATGAACCTTGTAGGCCTTTGAACGCCAGACAGTTCGGCGGGCCTCATTCTGATCCTCAGGAAGTTCTTTCCTATTAAGGTAGGCCAGGAAGGGTTCGGTCCATGGGGCAATGACTGCCATAATGAGATGGGCCGACGGTGTTATTTCGGTGGCTGAGCCATCGATGATATTTGTATGTTCGGAATATGGGGTTGTGTTCGGATCCGGACTAGTGTTGCCGCTTTCCCCCTGCCACATCACGGATGGCTTAAAAAGCCTTTCCAGAAAGATATTAGGTGGTACGGGGTCGCACTTGGCGCCAATACGAGCGAGAACGTCCGCCGCTTGATTACTTTCTCGGGCCACGTGATGGAACTCGAGCTCCTCGAACCGACCCGACATTTTTAGGACGACATTATGATAAGCTGCCATCTTTGGATCTTTGGTGTCGAAATCTCCATTTATTTGAGATATTGCAAGGTCTGAGTCCCCGCGCACCTCTAGACGTTGTATGCCCGTGGAGACAGCCATCCGGAGACCATGCAATAAGGCCTCGTATTCGGCTGCGTTATTAGTCTGTGTATAGTATTTGGAGTACGTACGAACGACGTCTCCAGTAGGATATGTTAAAACGACGCCCACTCCTAGCCCTGCCAGCATTTTGGAGCCATCGAAATATATAACCCAATTGGAATATGTGCCGTACTTTTTAGGGAGTTCGGCCTCTGTCCATTCGGCAATGAAGTCAGCCAGTACTTGGGATTTAATAGCTCGACGTGGTTTGTATGTAATATCAAATGGAAGGAGCTCAGTGGCCCATTTGGCAATCCGGCCCGTGGCATCGTGGTTGTTTATTATGTCGTTGAGTGGTACTTCGGAAGCCACCGTGATTGAACACTCCTGGAAGTAGTGTCATAGCTTTCGGGATGCCATGAAGACCGTGTATGCTATCTTTTGATAATGGGGGTACCGGGATTTGCATGGTGTGAGGACAGTGGATACGTAGTCTACTGGCTTCTGAAGCGGGAATTTGTGTCCGTCCTGTTCTTGTTCAACGACGAGCACGGCGCTCACCACCTCATGTGTTGCCGATATGTATAGTAACATGGGTTCGCCGACGTTTGGCGCGGCCAGGATTGGGTTGCTCGCTAGAAGGGTTTTTATTTCTTCCAGTCCGGTTGTTGCCGCGTCCGTCCACTCGAAGTGATCGGTTCGCCGTAGAAGGCGATAGAGTGGCAGTGCCTTTTCTCCCAATCTGGAGATAAAGCAGCTTAGAGCTGCCACGCAACCCGGGAGTTTTTCGACTTGTTTAAGGTCTGTTGGCGTAGCCAATTGTGACAGAGATCAGATTTTGGCTGGATTTGCTTCAATTCCTCTATTGGAAATGATGAAGCCCAACAGTTTTCCAGCGGGGACGCCGAAAACACACTTTCCAAGATTGAGCTTAATGTCATACGCGTGGAGGTTGTCGAATGTGAGATGTAAATCGTCTATTAGTATTTCGACGTGCCTAGTTTTGACGACGTGTCCTGTGGTAGCATCAATGATTTGATCAATGCGGGGGAGGGGGAAGGGATCCTTAGGGCCAGCCTTATTGAGGTCTTTAAAATCGACGCACAGGCGCCAAGATTTGTCCTTCTTTGGTACCATCACTAGGTTTGCCAGCCAGTCCGGATGTTTTATTTCTCTAATGAATCCGGCCTCAATTAGCTTGGCTAGCTCCTCCCCCATAGCTTGGCGTTTGGTTTCAGAAAGCGCTGCAGTGCTTGTTTGACTGGTTTGTATCCTTTTAATATATTGAGGCTATGTTCAGCCAACTTGCGTGGGATTCCAGGCATATCAGAAGGGTTCCAGGCGAATATATCCCAGTTTTCGCGAAGGAAATCCCGTAGCGCGGCGTCGACCATTGGGTCTAGTTGTGCTCCAATAGATGTTGTCTTCTTGGGGTCCGTTGGGTGGACCTGGAATTTGACTATTTCTTCTGCCGGTTTGAAGGAGGTGGATTTGGGTCGTTTGTCTAAGATCACATCGTCCCTATCCATCGTGGAGCGCAGTGCGGTTAATTCGTCGGCCGCGAGGGCTTCAGATAATGCCTCAAGGGCCAGGGATGCGGTTTTGTTTTCGGCGCGGAGTGCTATGTCCGGATCACTGACAAGAGTGATTATGCCATTGGGCCCGGGCATTTTGAGCTTCATGTACCCGTAATGAGGTATAGCTTGGAAGCGTGTAAAAGCATCTCGCCCCAACAGGGCGTGATATCCACTGCTGAAAGGAGCCACTTGGATGGTTACTTCTTTGGACCAATAATTCTCCGATGTGCCGAATACCACGTCAAGTGTGATTTTTCCCGCACACCGCGCCTCCCGACTGGGAATGATTCCTCAGAAGGTCGTGCTGCTTTGCTCGATGCGGCTCCTGTCTATTTCCATTTTGTGGAGTGTATCCTCATAGATGAGGTTTAGTCTGCTGCCGCCGTCCATGAGGACCTTGGTGAGTCGAAAGCCGTCTATGATGGGACTGAGGATTAATGCGGCTGGCGCTCGGACTGTCCTGTATTTTGGTTCGTCACCGGCATTAAAGGTTATAGCCGTGTCGTTCCAAGGGTTTATCGCGGTGATTTGACAGACTTCGGCGAGGTCGCGGAGTGCCCTTTTGTGCTTATTGTTTGAAGCGAATGTCTCAAAGACCGTTAATACTTTGGGGTCGCGTCTTCTTGGGGGTGTTGCTCTGGGGCATTTTTGTAAGGATGTCCTCACCGCTCTTGGCTACCTGCCGGAGTATCCAACATGCTCTAAGGCTATGGGTTGATATGGTATCCGGTGTTGTGTGTATTTTGCAAGGGCCATCGAGCCTTCCCTCTAGAATGGTTCCGCGCCGCGTAATGGGTTTATATTTCTTAGCTATTGGATAGCGCATGCCATGGGGATGCCCCCTTTTCGCCTGGACGAGAGGTTGAGTTGGGACCGATGGCTCCCAGTAAGCTGCCTGAGCTTTCCATTGCAATGTACTTCTGTATGATAGTTGCCAAGTCAGTGAAGTGTAGTATGCGGCGGTGATTGATGGCATTGAGGATTCCTTTGTCTGTGCAATTGTTGCAGAACGCTGATATCGTGTCCTCGTCGCGGCAATCTTTAAACTTGTTCTTGACAAGGAGGAATCTGGCCCAGAAGTGGTGTACCATTTCCTGAGATTGCTATTGTACGCTCATAAGAGCGCTTATGTCTGGGTGGGTGGGTGGAATTGAATCGGGATCTTGACCCGATCGATGATCCGGAGTCTGAAGATTTTCCAGACTTAACAATCCGGTCTCCGGAGTATCTTCTGATTGCTTAGGCCCGCCGTCCG
Organism: Triticum aestivum; assembly: GCF_018294505.1. Classification (NCBI taxonomy): domain Eukaryota; kingdom Viridiplantae; phylum Streptophyta; class Magnoliopsida; order Poales; family Poaceae; genus Triticum; species Triticum aestivum. The sequence goes on from NC_057799.1 coordinate 332,018,574, forward strand.
ATTCTACGTTCGGAAGGCCGGTCACATCCTTTCGCTGGTGGGTATCCGGCTCTTCAGGGTCGGCGATCCGAACATAGTTCGTCTTCTATATAGGGGAAGAGTCGTCGTCTCGCTCCTCGACTACCGATATCTGGTGGGTGACCGGTGGAGATTTGATTTCTCTTTGATCGGGCTTAAGCCAGATCTGATCATAATCTGTGGCGATTCCCAGGGCGGCGATGCGATCATGGAGTTTGTTTAAAGACGAAAACTCCGCCGGATCCATCTGTTTGGAGTCGATACGAAGGGTATTTTCGATGGCCCGAGAGGTCATCGTCGGCTTAACGGCCGAACGGTCGGTCATGGTAAAGCCGCCCAGCCGGAGGGTTTGGCCTGGGGCCAGTCCTCCTCCGGCGGTGATATTGTCTTTAAGGACAAGGCGAGTCATCGATCCTGTCGTCGACGTCACAGTGGAACTCTCAATGAAAGCACCAATGTCGGTGTCAAAACCGGCAGATCTCGGGTAGGGGGTCCCGAACTGTGCGTCTAAGGTCAATGGTAACAGGAGACAGGGGACACAATGTTTACCCAAGTTCGGGCCCTCTCTATGGAGGTAATACCCTACTTCCTACTTGATTGATCTTGATGAATATGAGGATTACAAGAGTTGTTCTACCACGAGATCGTAATGGCTAAACCCTAAAAGCCTAGCCTGTATGACTATGGTAATGAATATCCCCCTCTCCGGACTAAGTCCTCCGGTTTATATAGACACCAGGAGGATCTAGGGTTACATAAGGTCGGTTACAAAGAAAGGAATCTACATATTTGGTCTCCAAGCTTGCTTTCCACGCCAAGGAGAGTCCCATCCGGACACAGGTGCAGTTTTCGGTCTTCGTATCTTCACAGCCCATCAGTCCGGCCTATGGCTAACAGGTCGGATGCCCGAGGACACCGTAGTCTAGGAATCCCTCACCCGCGCCCCCGAACCCTAGCGCCACCGTGCACCGCTCGCGCCGCCGCCCGCCGCACGCGCCACCGCCCGCTGCCGCACCACCGCGCGCCGCCCGCGCCGCCCGCTGTCGTGCCACCGACCGCCGCCGCCCGCGCCGCCGACTGCCGCCACACGCGCCGTCCACCGTCGCCCCGCCGCTGCCATCGACTGCCCTCGCCGCCGCCGCGGATCTCGCCGGATCCGCCGCCGTCGTTTTTTTCGGTTAGGTAAAAACTGATCGGTTTTCTTCTAAAAACCCTAGATCTGTTTTTTCGATTTTTATTCGGCTTAGTTATTTAGCAGACGTTCGTCTTAACGAACGTTGTTCGCTGGTTAGGTTCAGACAGTGAACGTTCTGTCGTTAGTCTTTTTTTTCTTTCGACCAGGCACCTGTCCACGATTACTTTTATCACAGATTAGCCCCTGATCTTCAAACCCTCGTAAATTTTCAACGTTTGTCCAAATCCAGTAAAACCAATGCCAAAATCTTCGTCTCGAGCCCCTCTTTCTGTTTAATCAACTTGAACATGCTTTTGACAATTTAAAATTTGGTTTCAAGCAGATTTGAATTCGAAGTTCTTTTGACCGTAGTTTCAGTTCCGTAGCTCCGATTCGATTGATTCTCTTTGCAGATCGAATCTCTTCAGTTGGATTTTCAGATTCGATCTTCTTATTTGTGTTTTACCTACGCATCCTTTCTTGAGTGCTTATGTATGCTATTGTTTGTTTGCGATAGAATTCCCGGAGTGCGAAGCGTGCTACTACAAGTCTCTAGGTTTTGCGGATCGTCAGCAAGGCAAGTAACACATTGATCATACTCTTTTCAAACCCAATTTTTATTCATTAGTTAGAATCCTCAAACATTGCATGATTAGGATGTGATTAACTTGTGGGTATTGGGATGTAGATGAAGAGGTAGAACCTATTGTCCTTTTATTATCAAACCCTTGGGAGTTACTTCTACGCTATGCTTATATTGGCCATGCTATGATCGTAGACGTGGATTTGGTTTGAGTGTATCCATGACAGATGTGAGATTGTTAATTAATGGTTAACATAAGGTGGCTACTTAAATACACATCTGGGTGGATTGGTTGCGGGCACCTGGAGAATCCAGTGTTGTCCTAGGATATCCTGGAGGACCCGTGTGATCATCCTACGGCTCGCCACCCAGGCTCAAAGGGATCATAAGATTATTCATGCTAGAAACTTCCGTGTGCAGCCACAAGCTATTATGGGCTCTAGCATAGTTGAGTATGTTGCATGACCTCTTCCAGTGGTAGGCTAGCAGATGTAGGGGATGTAGGTTGGTACTGTCTACCCAGGGTTAGAGGTAATACATCTGAAAGACTATGTCTCGGTCATCCGTTTCTCAAACACCATGTAGTGCGAGAAATCCAACGGAGGAGATCGAGTCTTGTGGGGAAAAGTGCAAAAACCTTTGCAGAGTGTACAAACTAATCATGGTTAGCCGTGTCCCCGGTTATGGACATCTTGAGTATCTGGTACTTGAATTGTTGATTTGATCTCATCACTCTAAATTAATTTGTTGGGTTGTTAATTAATTTTAATTGGGATTGAGTTGGAGGAACCTTCTCAATGTTTCAACTACCATGATAGTTAAACAAAACATATTCCTTTGTTGTAGGGAAAAATTGGCTTTTCGCAAAAACCATATAACCACAGAGCCTCCACCAGCCATATATGCATGTAGTGATAGCATTTATTCTGTTCATTGCTCTACTGTGTTACATTGTCAGCATATTCCATGTGCTGACCCGTTTCGGGCTGGAACATATCATGTTGCGGACTGTTCAAACGAGGAGTAAGGTGCGCTAGGTCGTTTATCGTCCACTCAGCTATGTCGTTGGAGTTGATGAACTCACTTTATCTTCCAAGCCTTCCGCTGTTATCTTATTTAGATGGCCTTAAGCCATATTTATTGTAATAAGTTCTCTCTTGAGACATTCGATGTAATAAGCGTGTGATTGCTACTCTGTTATAAATCCATTCAAGTACTATGTGTGTCAGCATTACCGATCCAGGGATGACACTTATGCACAGAGATTTGACCGTTTGAGATCGGATCGCTACACTCAGTGACCCCGGTGCATTTATCTCATTTTCCTATTCCTGCATTTTAAGTTCCTACGAAGATAGACTTGTTTGGTTCAACCGCCTCCCTAGGTGTTTGGAGAGGAATTGGCCAGGGCGAGGCGGCTCTATAGGTGGGCAGGCAGCAAAAATGGGGGAAAACGCGCAAGGTTTTGCAAACGCTCCACCGCGAGGTTCCTTGCTCCTTCTAGGTCATCGGGAATCTATGTTCTTCCACTCTTTTTCTTGACGTGAGCTTTGTTCATCCTTTTGCCAACACACGAGACATCTAGCATCAAGGTGCACGTGTCATTTAAGAAAATGGAGATAATCAGAGAAGCAGTGTGTAAGTGAGTCGTGCACTTCGATGGCACCTACTACGCAATATTTCTTCTCATGGATGGCACGTGAGTAGTGCACCTACTCAACGACGCAGCATGGGATGGTAGCCATGACACACTACTAGGAAAAGGGCTATAGACAATATGCACACTAATGGCGCACCAGACATGCGGTGCGCCACTACTATATAGCAATGGCGCACCGTGTGCTGGTGCGCTATTAGTGTGATAGACACTAATGGCGCACCACAACCATGGTGCGCCACTACTAACAATTTTTTTTTCTTTTTTCAAAAATACTAATGGCGCACCTTTCTATCTCTCACCCGCCCACTGCCCCCCCCCTACCCGACCCGTACTGCGCTGCCGCCGCCCCCGCGCCCTGTGCAAACCGCCGCCGCCGCCGTCCCCGCACCTTCCCACTTCCCCTCCCCTCGCGCTGCTTCACCCGACTAGGTCGTCGCCGTCCCCGCGACCACCGTCGTCCCCGCACCCCACCAAGGAGTCCAGGAGCTCACCACGGATCAAGGTCTTCTTCCACCTCCGGCCACCGCGGCCTCACCGTTGATCTGTGTCACCTCGTCAACCCCGGCCCCGCACGAGCTCGCCATCGTCTTCCTCTCGGTGAGCTGCACCGGTTCCCCTTTCCACCCCCCTTCGATTTCGTCGCCGTAGACTGTCGCACCACCGCGCCCCAGCTCCTGGTTGCCGCCCCCCGTGGCCGTGCTCCCCTCGGCCCCTGGCCGCGCTCCCCTCGGCCCCTGGCCGCGCCCTGGCCCCGCCCAGGCGCGCTCACCGCACCGCGACCGCGCCTCCACTACGCTCGGGCCGCGCCCAGCCGTATCGCCCAATTTGGATTACGGTCGGAGATGGTTGTGAGCATAACAGCATGAACAATAGGGCTTCTTTGCTTGTGTGTTCCTGCTGCTTGACTAATTGAACACCTGCTGTTGCTACTGTGGGACAATGTTTCTTCTTTTCTTCCTGATGTTGCTATTTCCATTGAAGTACTCACATGTGTTCTAGATGAGCTGCTGCTAGTTAGTTCCCCTTAGACTACATTCCAGATTGCATAGCATAACTCCAGAATTTTGTCATTGCACACCTGCGCATATATTTCTGTTGTGAGCATAAGTCCAGATTTTATTTATCTGTGATTCGTATTGGGTTAATAATCTGCAGCTAGTTGTATTTTTAATTCACTAGCCTTTTACTTATACATGAGAGAAGTGGGAAGCTAAGTCAATAGGAGCTAAAGTCAACCCTTGGCTTGTTACGTGAGCTCAAACTAGTACCTAGTGAGTGTTTCATGTACTGAACTTGGATTTCCGGTGTTTTTGTAACATCCATGTAAGGTGCATAGCAGCCCTATTTTCTGCTACATCCTTTGTTTAACCAAATTAGTTAGGGATGATAACCCATTCATGAGCAATATTGCGAGATGTTGGTTGCCTTTTAGAGAAAATCTGGATCGTGGGGTGACTCTGACTGTAAACTGAACTTGGTTCGGTTAAAAACTGCACTGTCAAATCTGGACAGCAAGCTTATATCTGAAAAATGTGTTAGCTAGGCTCAGAATTTTGAGTTGGCCCCTTTACATAAGTTTTAGATAAAGTTTCAAGGTTTCTTTAGAGTATTTATTTGTGTCGTTTGGATGTACGGTTTGAGTGCAGCTATCAGTTTAGTTTGCTGTCCCGAAATATATGTTCCTGGGTACAGTATATTGATATGGGAGATTAGGCCCTGTTAGAGGTGGTATTAAAATAAAGTTACAACATGAAAATTTTAGAGGCTGTTCTGTAGATACTTAAAACACATATCACTTGTCAGGTTTCGTTTGGTATATTAAATCCTATGAAATTATCAAAGTGGGCTGTACTATATTGGACAGAATTTTATGTTTGGACTTGGGTGAATGTAACCAGACTTATACTCTCAGATTTTGTCATAGTTGATTGTGTGAGGACTTATAATGTGATAAAGTATATACGTTGTTGCAACACCTATATAATGTGATAAAGTATATACATTGTCATCTAAGTTGACCTGATTTTGATTTCCGTATGTTATGGGGGGACAACAGACATTGCTATATGTTCATTCTTGAGGGTACAGACTTGCTAATCTATTGATAATTTTTTGTTGGGTGACCTATTAGATCTGGAATGGAAGCTCACATAAGTTGAGCTGATTTTTGTCCATATGAAAGCAGAGGACCATATGGTCTGTGGCCTTTTCATCCATATGAAAGTAGAGGCACATTGTGGTGCTAGTTTGCTGGGTTTTGTCTCCGACCATCGTGTCGTGATGATTTTGCAGGTACCCCGAGAGGCCCTTGAGTTTGCCGGAATATCGATTAACTTCCATTCCGTAAAATTCGGGTACTCCATATGTCCTATTTTCAGCAAAGGTCATGCTGAAATTTTCCGTGAATTTTAGCATGACTTTTCTAAAATAGGACATATGGGGTACTTGCGACTAATGCATGGGCCGGGGTATCTTAGTACTTAATTAAGTAGGATCAACTGCCCCTTTATTCTTGTTGCATTAAACCATAGGTGGCAATAGAGCCAAGTGATTAGGCCCAACTTAGAATTCTCCTTCCCTTTTCTTGATAGGGTATATTATTAGAAGATACCCATATATATCAGTCAACCTAGGGTGCCTCGGCATCGATAAACCCTAAATGATGAAAACTTAACTTAGCATTTAGGGTGCCTCAACGTCGACAAACCCTAAATTATAAAACCTTGGCTTTTAGGGTGCCTCGGGGTCGATAAAAACCTAAATGATGAAAGCTTAGGCTTTTAGGGTGCCTCGGTGTCGACAAACCCTAAATGATAAAAGCTTAGCTTTTAGGATGCCTCGGTGTCGACAAACCCTAAATGATGAGACCATGATCTTGTTCCTTGACAATAACCAACTTTTGGACCAAACTTTTTTCCTATTTAGAGCGAAATATGGCCCACAACGATGAGGCCGGCGGTTCGGGCGGCAAGGCATTCTGGGAGCTGTCCCAGGAGATGGAGGAAGAACCTCACCGCTATGAGGATGCCGCGGAAGACACCGATCCTGACTACACAACCCCTAGTGGCGTCGGGGATGACACCACTGATGGTGCCGCCGAGGATGCCACCACTGATGATGGCAGCGCACGCACAGATGGCATCCAACTGAAGAGGCAACGGAAGGACCGGCGCCTGAACGTGCTCAGCACCGTCAAGGAGGAATTTACTGAAGTGAACACCGAGCCTCAGATAGCTGAGGTGCGGAATATTATCAGCCCCAACACACTCAAGAAGGCGGTCTCTGAGCAGAACTCGATCACATTACAGGAGATGAGGAAGAAGGGACGGAAACGAAAGAATAACAAGGGCGGTGCGAGCCAACCGGCACCGAGTACGATCCATGCTCAGGACGGGCCACCTTCACCTAAGGATATCTCGAGGAGGGTGCATGTGCCGGGTAGGCCGATGCTACCAACTAATCTGCTCAATGCTGCAACCGGTGCTATGCGGAGTCTGCATGACAGTGTTCTTTCTTTGGAGAAGCGGCGTCTCTCCGAGAATGATGTGGCATACCCGGTTTTCGTGGCCAAGGTGCCAGAGGGCAAGGGCTTTGTGGAAAGGGCCATCGGCGGTTTGATGACATCTTCGCCATGTTTAACCTTCATCCGCTGCACTACACCTTCGTTCGGCTATTTTCGCTGAGTATGGAGATGCGGATCATTAGAGACAAGACCCCGGACATCGTGATAGTCGACCCCTTCTACATGTGTGCCAAGATCTTGGGCAGCGCTGGCGACCGACAAGTCGCGAGTTCATACCTCGAAGGCGTCATTCTGGCAAACCCAGATAAGGATAACTTCCTCGTGCCTTACTTTCCCGAGTAAGTCATCCCCTCATCGCCCCGTAACATATGATTTCTTAGATTTCGATCGTTCTTTTTTTTTCTAACATTCCGTGTTTTGTGCAGTGACACACATTGCACACTCATCCTCTTAAGCCCGAAATATTCCAAGGCCACGTATTTCGACCCGGAACGTCAGTCGAAGAAAGACTACACAAATATCAAGAAAGTTCTTGATGATGTTCTCCCCGGCTACGCCAGATCTGGAGGCACCTTCAGCAGGCCAGTTCGTAGGTACGGCAAGCACATCTTCAGCCACAATACGACGTTCTCCCGCGTCAAGCAGCCGCCTGGCGGTCAGAAGGATGCCTACTACGCCCTCCATCACATGCGGGCGATCGTACGGGACCATAATCACCTTCTGCTACTAAATAATCTCAAAGATTGGGCCGCACGCTTGTCGGCAATCTAGGACGCAGACATCACACAAGAATTCTTTCGCATCCAGTCGGAGTTTGCGGAAATCATCCATCAAGATGTCCTTCGTACCTCGGGGCAGTTCTATCTCAGACATCAACCATCCAACAGTGAGATAGAAACAACGCTACAAATGCAGGCTGACAACGCCTGCGATTTCATGACCATCACGAAAGACGGCGGCTTCATCCACGCTCCGGTCCCTGAGTCGAGTTGAAAGTAGTGATGCTATGTAGTTCTGAAATGTCGATTGGTTCATGTTGTAATATTAAACTTTAATGAACTTGTATGTCTCTTTGGTTTGGACAGTCGTTCAACTTATATGTAATCGATGCTATTTATTAGTAGGACCATGAATTGTGCTTTTAATGTGTTGCTTTTCTCTTCCGATCCTTTTGTTGCATACTTATATATTGCTTATGTATTGTCTGTGAATTGCTACTAACGTTTTGTTTGGCTAGTGCATAGAGATGCCATCATATGTCGTGTACAAGGGTAAGGTTCCCGGAGTCTACGACGACTGGGAGGAGTGTCGGAGATAGGTTCACCGTTTCAGCGGTAATAGTTACAAAGGGTACACCACTAGGGCGGAGGCGGAAGCTAGATATGCGTGCTATCTAGCGGGAGAGAGGAGGGAGCAGAGGAGGAACCGGATGAAGACCAGTTTCATCGCGATGATGCTAATCATGATGACCGCAGCTCTCTTCTATATGATGGTAGTTTAGATGATCGATATCGACTTGTAATGTGAAGACAAACTCGCTACTCGCGGTTTCGAGACTTGTAATGTTCTAACTTTGTTCGGTCTTTTGAATTCGGAGACTAATATGATGAATTGTATTCGGAGACTAATCTTCTATTGTATTCGATAACTCTGCTGTTTATATGTTGTGCTGTCTATATTCTGTGCAGTAATATGTTTTGTAACCTGTGCAAATATCAGAAAAGAAAAAAAATGCCTAATATTCATACTAGTGGCGCACCACCCAGAACTTTAGTGGCGCACTACAAAATTCATACTAGTGGCACATCAGCAAGCAGTGCACCATTAGTAAGCTAGAGACATGGTTAAATATGGCCCCCTGGGAGGCATTCTAATGGCGCACCGTAGGGTATACTAATGGCGCACTACATGGCGCGCCATTCGTATCTGGTATACTAATGGCGCACCTGTGGTGCGCCATTAGTAATAAAATCTAATGGCGTGGTGCTAGTGGCGCACCTGTAGTGCGCCATTAGTAGGCAAAACAGGTGCGCCACTAGCAGCCCTTTTCCTAGTAGTGACATGGTCAACCCTTTTTTGGAGAGAGTACGTACTAAATAACTTTGATGTGTCCCGTCAACTCGCAGAAGGACGAGAAGCTTGCTTACTACGCCTTCTCCCTCGCCAACATGTGCGCGGTGGCTCATAGCACGACGAGAAACTTTTGCTTACAAGCGGTGGACGTGCAGCAGTTCATTTGGTGTCAGATTGCCAGAAGTACTACTGTAGTACCATCATTATTGTTCGACTTCCGAAAGAGGCGAAGAGCCAAGCGCAAGGTCACGTATTAACCTTAGGCTAGCCATAGTGGGAGTAAAAATATGTTTACATAAATCCGTATGTTGTATTCCACTTCTGCTATGCATGATACTAGTATATGATACTCCCCATAAAGTAGTAACATAACGCATCCCAAGACATATATGCTTATGTGGCATGGAGTTAATGAGGAGTAATATGTTACCATAAAATAATGCACCCCAATGCAAAATGGGTCTACAACATAATAAATGAAGGCTTGTGTGACACTACATTTATGTTACTACCCACTATGATGATAGTAACATAAACTCCTTCCCAGTTTAGAGCAAGTATAATAGTCTTACTCACCAGGCTACAAGCGATTCCACCTCAGGAAAATTCTGAGCTAGAGGATAGTAAATGCATGTAAAAGAAGAGAGCGAGTGCTTCCTCAGTAGCCCGGCTGCAGCACAGGGTGCGAGAAATAGCAACTCGCTATTGCAGCCCAAAGCCAGCGCTAGCCCTGCTGCTCACAGTCCCCTATGTCTCACAATCCAATCAATTGTATTTTACTTTCTCCCCATGCATGCAAGCATTGATTACTTTGGTCATGCAACAACTCATATAGAGCTAGCATATTACACGAGCTAACTTTTACAGAGGTTGTTGTTGACATGGCACATGTATACAGCCGGTAGCCGGCGTTTCTATTAACCATGCTCTTATAGGGCTTATCTCAAAAATTTCGGTTTCCCGTTTTACAAGTCTCAATTTGATTGTTCCCCATCACATGCTCAGATTTCAAGGTGCATTAATTCATTGCATGCAAGGATTATGAGAAACTTGACCAATGCATGTACTTCATGCATGCATGCATTGCAATTAATGCATTGGTAAAAAACAATTCTTTGAGGAAAATGAGCGCATTAATCGAGTGCTTTTACAAACCACGAAAATTATTCCACCACTCACCATCTACCTTGGTTGGTGAGATTTTTGAATTGAGCCCTATAAACCGGAAAGGAGGTAACATGCATATGTTACTAGTATAAATTACTGCTGTCGACGTTCTTGGAACGGGGGTCCCCAGACTTGCCTGCCTGCGGCCCACGGCGTGGCTAAGCCAGCAGGCCGTACGGCCCATCTTCATCAACAAGGCATCCAACACCCTCGCGAGGCGGACGACGCAAGACCTCCTCTGGAGTGGCCTAGCCAGGCAGGCTCACGAGGAGCGGAGATATCAAGGCGGGGCAAACCTCACGAGGCTCTCGTGACGTGAGTCATGACGAACGGCGCCAGGCAGGCGCCAGCGCGCGCAGCGTCCTTATTTCCTCTTTGGTGCTAAGGAGGCCAGTGCAGGCGAAGAGTACTGAGGCATCAGACAAAGGTTGCTATATTGGTGCAACGAGACCAAGACCAGGAGGACGGCGAGAAGGAGGTCATCGTGGAGCCCAAGACGGCGTCACCACCAGAGCTTTTCGCAGGCGAAGACCGCTTTTGTCAGGATAGCTTGTACTAGTTGTCCCCGTTCAAATTTGCCCGCCGTTGTTGGCTCCCTTCCCGCTCGATATTTGGGAAGAGGACCAGTGCCTCTATAAATAGGTCTAGCCACCACAGTAGTAGGCATCTCATCGGATCCAGAGCCGCGCACAAGCTCGCGCGCACAAGAACACCTCAACCTCAGGAGGCTGTTCTTTCCTTGTACTGTTCATCATCAGCCCAAGAGGCAATCCACCACCACCACACTGGAGTAGGGTATTACACCACAACGGTGGCCCGGACCAGTATAAACCTCGTATCTTTTTGTGTTGCGAGTTCGTCGAGTTTGTCCGCGAGATCTTAGCGAGCTAGGGCGTAGATCGGTAGGAGGGAAAGACTTCGCGCGCACCCCATTGTTTGAACCTTAAGGGTTTGCTGGAACTGCACATCCGACATTTGGCGTGCCAGGTAGGGGTGCACCGTAGCTTCCCTTCCATCAGTTCGTCGCTCCATTGCCCCGTCGTCTAAATGGCGGACGCTCTCCGTGCTCGAGCTGAGCGTTGGGCTGACTTCACCGCTCGCGTTGCTCAGACGGCTCCCGTCGATAGGCCACCTCGTCGTTCTCCGTCTCCCGTGGCCAACGCTGCCACCGGCCTGGCGGGGAACGAGCAGCAGGCGTCCTTGCTGCATCCTTCGGTGCGGCAGGACGGCCGCACCGCTACTCCATCACTGACCCCTGCAGGTTCTTCGTCTCACGCGCACCGCACTCCCATGGAGGCACGGGCCGCACTCCTCGCGGCGAACGAGCTCCTGCGCTACCGTCCCGTCGACGACCTCTACGAGGAGTGGCTCGACCGCATCGCCGAGCTCGTCCGCGCCGCAGGGGGCTCTCCGGTGCCGTCCCACTATCTGCCTCCCCCTCAACCAGCCGCGGGCGACGGGGCTCATGGCGTGCCTCCACCACCTCAGCCCCAAGACGGCGCCTTGGCACCAAGGCGCGCTGCTCCGCGGCGTGATCCGCCGCGCCCGGCGCCCGCGCACGAAGAGATAAGCTGCCAAGAAATCCCGCGGCCGCGAAAAGCTGCACCTGCGCTCCCTGCGCCACCTCGTCAAGACCGCGCGCCGCCTGCAGCGGCGCAGCGTGGACCTCGTCAAGACCAAGCTCCACCTCCGAAGCGGGCCCCAACAACCACGGACGGCTGCCGCGCCTTCACCCCTGAGCTGCGTAGCGTCGCCTGGCCAGGCAAGTTCAACCCGGACCTGCCTCCTCGCTACGACGACACCGCTGACCCCGCGGAGTTCCTGCAGCTCTATGAGCTGAGCATCGAAGTGGCCAACGGGGATGAAAAGGTCATGGCGAACTGGTTTCCCATGGCTCTCAAGGATGGGGCTCGCTCCTGGCTCCTGAACCTGCAGCACGGCTCGATCTCCTCCTGGGACGAGATGCGCGACCGCTTCGTCACCAACTTCCAGAGCACTCGCGACCGCCCACCGGCCGCGGGTGATCTACGCCGCATCAAGCAACAACCAGGAGAGACCCTCCAGAAGTACATCCAGCGCTTCAACAACACCCGCCTCAAGACCTCCAAGGTCATGGACGAGGCCATCATCTCTGCGATTTTCGACGGCGTCTGTGACTTCAAGATGAAGGAAGAGCTCGCCATCCACGAGGAGCACTGCACCTCTCAGGAGTGGTTCAACCTGGCGACCAAGTGCGCAAGAGCTGAGGAGGGGCGCCTCTCTCTCCTTGAGCTGCCAGCCATGGGCGCGGAGGAGAAGAAGGCCAAGGCCAAGGACGTGAAGCGCAAGGAGGCAGCTGTGCTCGCAGTGGAGCCCGACACCAAGTGGGGCAGAGATCAGCCTGAGTCATCCAAGAACGGCCGACCGTTCTGCGCCTTCCACAACCTGAACACCCACAACACCAGCGACTGTCAAGAGCTCAGAGCCATACGGGAAGGACGCTTCGGTCGACGCCCCGAGCGCAGCGACCGGGGCTACAGCCGCGAAGGAGGACATGGAGGTGGACACTGGGACGACCGTGGCCCGCGCTAGGAGTGGTGCGACCGGCCTCGTGAGGACCGCTGGCAGGACCAACCTCGCGAGGGCGCCTGGAGGGACCCGACTCGTGAGGATCGCCCCCAGGGCAACACCGGTCTTCCCTCGCTGCCGCCACCATGAAGGAACGACGACCACCACCAGGACGAGGGGGCTGGGAGCTTCCAGGAGCCGCGTGAGGTCGCCTGCATCTTGGGCGGCGCCTAGGCCCCGGCCTCTCAGCGCATCTTCAAACAGTTCGCTCGTGAGGTGAATGCGGTGCTCCCCAAGCTCGAGGCCACGCGCCCGCTCAAGTGGTCCCAATGCGCCATCACTTTCAACTCGGCGGATCATCTCAAGTGCGCAGCCACCGCTGGCGCCCTCCCTATGCTGTGCTCCCCAGTCATCAGCAATGTGCAGGTTACCAACACCCTCATCGACGGCGGCGCAGGGCTCAACGTCCTATCCGTCGACAGGTTCGACAACCTCCAAGTGCCATATGAACAGCTCCAGCCCACCAAGCCTTTCTTAGGAGTGACTGACGGTTCCACCACGCCGATAGGGCAGATCCGCCTGCCTGTCACCTTTGGGGAGCGCAAGAACTACCGCACCGAGCTCATCGACTTCGACGTCGCACACATCCGCCTGCCGTACAATGCCATCCTTGGGTATCCAGCCCTGGCCAAGTTCATGGCAGTCACCTACCACGGCTACAACGTTCTCAAGATGCCAGGAAGCGGAGGAATCATCAGGTCCCGTGTGAAGAGAGGGATGCGGTGTGCTCCCTCGAGCGCGCCTTTCAAGCCGCAGAAATCGACGACCCCGACAGCAGAAGTGAAGGCCCCCCGGAAGCCATCCCCAAGAAGAAGCAGCTGCGCCGCACAGGACCTCAGGAGGATGGCGCCGCGGCAGGAGCCTCGTCAGGATCAGCGCCCGGTCCAGGGGTGCCTCCCTCCATCGCATAGGAAAGCACGCCCAGTGCCCTCCTCGGGCAGGGCTCGGGGGCTCTCTTCTGGAGGCCTCAGACCTTGCCAACCTCACGAGGGAGGCGCTTGGGCACCACTTGGAGGCGTGCTTCGCGGCACGTGTCCTTCAGGAGAGCACAGGGCAAGGAGTGTCCACCACCCAGGAGTTCATCACCAAGACCACACAGGAACTGCAAGACGCGAGAGCCATGCGCGGCGACAGCCACTCACAAGGCGCAGCCCCCCATTCGAGCGAGGATGCCGGGCTGCGTGTCTGCGTCGACGTCCCCGGGCTCAACAGGGCCGCATCTCAGGAGCGTTTCTGGCCTTCGCGTGTGGGCCGCTGCGAGGGTCTGCCGCAAGCTATGTTCGCATGCCCTTCGGCTTGCCAAGCGTGGCGTGAGCCTATCGACGCGACCTGCGGCGTGTCCTGGCGGCTCAGGAGACCAGGTACCACGCCGTCCTGGAGGAGATGGAGACGGTCTTCAGGGAACCTCCCGAGCCCCCAGAGCCTCCCGAGGCTCAGGGCTTCGGTGGCTCGTGAGGAGCCATTTCTTCAACGCATGCCTTCAGCTGCACCAACTCTACTTCGTCTACAGAACCAGGTGACATCTTCCAAGCTCGTTTAGCTGGGAGCGCCCCTCGGGCTGCATTATTCCCAGGCCGCATGGGTCCGTCCCTGTGGCATGTATCCCTTTTGCTTATGTCTTTAGCTTGCCTTGTTGGGGGCGTCCCTTGGGCTGCATCATCCCCAAGCTGCTCGGGCCGGACCCGGTGGCATGTATCTTCCTGCATTTATCCAAGTTGAATTGGTCTTCATGCTTAACCTGCCAACTGCTATCACCTGCTCGATCATCGCCTCCCCCGGGGCCTCCACATAGGCACGGCACTGGTGCATGGGTCCGTCCCTGTCACGTCGACAAACCTGAGCGGTCGAGCTCTGGCTCGCGGCACGCCCCACGCACGTCACCTCACCAAGCCCTCAGTGCCTTCACCTCATCCAGAGCAACCAGCGGTAGGCTGACAGCCGTAACGGCAAACCGTGTTTCTTCTTGTGCCAATTCACATGAATCCCGCGAAAAGGATAGGAGGCGGCACTGTGAGTCTCCTTTTCTCTCATGCGATTCGCTTGCACGTTAAAAGGGGGGCTCCTGAGCATCACGACTCAGGAGCTCTTACTGGCTCTCCAGCCCTCACCCCCTGGCCTTGACCACGGCATCGCGACTTGGCATACCAGCGGCGGCTGAGCTCGCTCGAGGGCCGGGACCTGAGGACGTAGAGCACTAAGGAGAGCATGAGAGGAGGGAAACTCGTATGGGCCGGCCTAGCTATGCCGCCCGAGTAGGCGCGCAGCCCTAGCGCAACGTCAGGAGTCGCCACGAAATCAACAAGATAAGTCCCCACTCGGATCAGGTAAATGTTTGGGCCTAATGGTCACTCACGCTTTGTCGCAATCCCGTTGCGGCCACGTCAACTCCCTTTCTCGCCTTACCATGGCTGCTTGAGCGCTATGGGGGGCCTCCTGAGCATCGCGCCTCAGGGACTCTTACTGGACCTCGGGCCGCACACCTCCTGGCCTTGACCACGTCACGCGACCTGGCATACCAGCGACGGGTGTAGCCTGCCTGGGGACCGGGACCTGTCAGCGTAGAGCAACAAGCTATTGTGAGGAAAGAAAGGGGGGACCGAGCCTTAACGGGACATGCGTTCACCAAATTCTCATAACAGGGAAGATAAGCACAAAATACATTACAAACCCTTACATGCCCCCACCGGGTAATTCATGATTCTTCGCAGAAAACAAAAGTTGATACTAAGGGGAATCCTATCAACATCCTTCCATGGAGGACACCATCATCAACAGTGGGCCACGGGAGGCTGGCGCCAACCCCATCCAGATCAGCGGCGGCGACGGCCGGACGCCGCAGCCCTGCTCCGAGCACGGCGAGAGCTCGGGGGCACGTAGCTGTCATCGCTCATCTCCGGAGTCTCATAGAGCTCAGGAGAGCTGCTGGACTCCCAAGGGCTGCTGCTGCTGGAGTGGCCGCGAGCGGGACACGCGTCAGCCTCACGCTCCTCTCCGGAGCAGCACTCCAGGCGGCGGCGCTCAGCATCGAAGACCTTGAAGAAGAGCGTGGAGACGCCGTCGTACTCAAGGTGGATCGCGAGGGCACCCCTCGCACGGCAGACCCGCGCGATCTCGGCCCAGCCGCGAGTCATGAAGACCTTGCCGGTGGGGACCGCTTCGATCTCCGCTCCGGTCGCCGGAGCGCTGCAGTCGGCGTGCTGCAACTAGAGCTCGAGAGGCCCCCTCGGCGGCATCACATCAGAGAAGAACCGCGGGAAGCGGATCCAGGAGCTTGGAGGCATCGGCGCCCACAGCACCAACTCGCGCGAGGAGTCCGCGGCGTGGACCCCAGGGGCGGCGGCACGAATCGCCGCGGCGCGGCGACCCCGGACATGGCGCGGGAGGCGCTGCTCGTCGCCCCGTCCTCCCGAGCCCTTGGCTCGGGCATACAAGGGTAGCGGGTACCCCGGAGGAGGCCGCTCGTAGTAGGGTCTCGACACCACCTGCATTGCCGCTTCATCACGGTGATGGATCGACCTCTTCTTCAGCGGAAGTGGCCCCGGATCATCATGGGGAGCCTTTCCTTTCTCTTTGGTAGAAAACCTTCTTATAGGCGCCATTGTTGTTAGTAGTGGAGCAAGGAGGAAGAAGCAAGCAAGCGAGGAAGAGATGGGCGACGGGGGCTCCGCCCCCCTACCCATTTATAGCGGAAGAAGGCCAACCGGCGTCTCCCACGATCGCAGGTAATGATGGTTTTCCTTGCATGTCGTAGGGACTTGTCAAGTCGTGCAGTTGCCGAGGAAGCATGGGGAAGCAGAGACGCCCACGTCCAATCAACCACCACGCGTCAACCGAGACTGCAGGCTTTGGGGCCCACGATGCTCCGAACTTGACCCTTGGCTTCGCCGCCAAGCCAAGCCCGAGCGCACCTTGGGCTCGGGGGCTACTGTCGGCGTTCTGGGAATGGGGGTCCCCAGACTTGCCTGCCTACGGCCCACGGCGTGGCTAAGCCAGCAGGCCGTACGACCCATCTTCATCAACAAGGCATCCAAGACCCTCGCGAGGCGGACGACGCAAGACCTCCTCTGGAGTGGCCTAGCCAGGCAGGCTCACGAGGAGCAGAGATATCAAGGCGGGGCAAACCTCACGAGGCTCTCGTGACGTGATCCATGACGAACGGCACCAGGCGGGCGCCAACGCGCGCAGCATCCTTATTTACTCTTTGGTGCTAGGGAGGCCAGCGCAGGCGAAGAGTACCGAGGCATCAGACAAAGGTTTCCATATTGGTGCAATGAGACCAAGACCAGGAGGACGGTGAGACGGAGGTCATCGTGGAGCCCAAGACGGCGTCACCACCATAGCTTTTCGCAGGCGAAGACCGCTTTTGTTAGGATAGCTTGTACTAGCTGCCCCCCTTCAAATTTACCCGTCGCTGTTGGCTCCCTTCCCGCTCGATATTCGGGAAGAGGACCAGGGCGTCTATAAATAGGTCTAGCCACCACAGTAGTAGGCATCTCATCGGATCCAGAGCCGCGCACAAGCTCGCGCGCACAAGAACACCTCAACCTCAGGAGGCTGTTCTTCCCTTGTACTGTTCATCATCAGCCCAAGAGGCAATCCACCACCACCACACTGGAGTAGGGTATTACACCACAACGGTGGCCCGAACCAGTATAAACCTCGTGTCTTTTTGTGTTGCGAGTTCGTCGAGTTCGTCCGTGAGATCTTAGCGAGCTAGGGCGTAGATCGGTAGGAGGGAAAGACTTCACGTGCACCCCAGTGTTCGAACCTTAAGGGTTTGCCGGAACCCCACATCCGACAACTGCCCACTATGACTAGCCTTAGTAGGTGACCTTGCGCTTGGCTCTTCGCCTCTTCCGGAAGTCGAACAATAATGATGGTACTACAGTAGTACTTTTGGCAATCTGACACCAAATGAACTGCTGTACGTCCACCGCTTGTAAGAAAAAGTTTCTCGTCGTGCTGCGAGCCACCGCGCATGCATTGGTGAGGGAGAAGGCATAGTAAGCAAGCTTCTCGTTGTTCTGCGAGTTGACGGGACACATCAAAGTTATTTAGTACGCACTCTCTCCAAAAAGGGCGGACCATGTCATGGCTACCATCCCGTGCTCCGTCGTTGAGTAGGTGCACTATTCACATGCCATCGAGGAGAAAAAATATTGCGTAGTAGGTGCCATCGAAGTGCACGACTCACTTACGCATTGCTTATCTGATTATCTCCATTTTCTTGCATGGCACGTGCACCTTGATGCTAGATGTCTCGCGTGTTGGCAAAAGGATGAACAAAGCTCATGTCAAGAAAAAGAGTGGAAGCACATAGATTCCCGACGACCGAGAAAGAGCAAGGAACCTCGTGGTGGAGCGTCTGCACTCGTAATATTTTATATTATTCAGCAATATAAAATCAACCAATCATCTCCACATTAGACCGGAAGAGTACGCAACATGACAGCCCAGTGTAGTTACATCATACATGGCCAACCCACGCTATCACCATATTTCTTGGCCTCCGTGCGACACCTAGCTCTAGTAATCCACCAGCCCATATCGCTTCTTGCTCCTCGTCTCTCTCAAAGTGCGGCGGGCCGGCGTTTTTGCCATCTATTGAGGTCGGTTAACTCATCACATGTTAGCGACATGGCAAGAGCATTCTAAAAAAATACTGTACTCTATTGTTATGCAAAGAAGAGGAAGCGCTTTGACCGACGGACCAAATGAGACAGGCATGCCGTGCCGTGAGTGGGTCCAGTTACTCGTTTTGAACGTGTTTGGTGTAGTAGTAACACTTGGTTTTGACTATTGATAAGATTTTATATAGGGCCTAATGTATTCTTCGGGGTTGTCTTTGACTATTGATAAGATTTTATATAATTTGAAAATGATATCATTTGAAGACCCTTTCATGTTCCGTCTCAAAAAAAAAGATCCTTTCACGTACGAATTTGACGGTATGCTTTGAGCAACTTGCATGTCCTATACTGCTCGTGTTTGGATACTCTAACTTAGCTAGATGTTAGTCTAACTCCTGACTAACCCTGAACTAACTGTAGCCAAAGAGGTGTTTGGATGACAGGGTTAGATTGACAATAAATGTAGTTGATGGAGAGAGAAAAGTGAGTTTTTAGTGGGCCCCATGATAACTAGCTCCAATTAGCACCACTTGGCTAGTGGGATAGAGAGAGAAAAGCGATTTTTCAGTGGGCCCAATGAGAACTATCTCCAATTAGCACCTCTTGGGTGGGATAGTTTTTTTGGTGGGTTTGGTGCAACTTGCTCCACTTTAACCCTCATGTTTGGATACTTTAGGGCTATTTGAGCCCCAACTAGCTCAAACTAACTCTAACCCATGGATCCAAACAGGGACAAAGTTAGTCTGGAAAAACACATTAAGCCCTATATACATGGACAGACGGAGTACATGATACTAGCAAATGCTCACCAGTAGTAGTAGTTCATTGGTTGGTTTCGATTTTTGATTCAGTTGCCGTGCTGCTACCGTCCAATATTCGTGTGTGGTTGTTTCTAGAATAAAAAAGGAGGTACTCCCTCCGTCTAGGTGTATAGTCATCTTAGGTTGTGCATCACGACCAAGGCGGAGGGGAAACCGAGAGAACTTAATGTTTTTTGCTAGTTAATAGCATTGCATTCAATGAATTAACCACTGCATTTCATGTTTGGTACTAGTCTCAAGTCATTCAAAGCATGCACGGTCCACATCTCTTATTGGTTCATATGTCACGAAACAAGTGTTTTG
The DNA here is from genome assembly GCF_018294505.1 of Triticum aestivum. Taxonomy (NCBI): domain Eukaryota; kingdom Viridiplantae; phylum Streptophyta; class Magnoliopsida; order Poales; family Poaceae; genus Triticum; species Triticum aestivum. Next base: position 332,038,133 of record NC_057799.1, read on the forward strand.
GGATTATTTGGTTTTCGTAAGGTGACTTACACACCTAGATGGAGGGAGTAGTACTTACTGTGGGAAAGGTGAAGTGATGGTTGCTTCACCCGAGCAACTTAGGCTAGTCATAGTGGGAGTAACTTAGGTAGTAACATAACATATCCCAATACAAATTTGCATACATGGCATGGAGTTAATGAGGAGTGAGATGCTTGTGGTAACATAATATGTTACTGTAACATAACACACCCCGAGGTAAAATGAGTCTATATCTCAATTAATGAAGGCTTGCATGTTACTACCATCTATTCCCTCTGTCCGGAAATACTTGTTATGAAAATGGATAGAAGGGGATGTATCTAGATGTATTTTAGTTCTAGATACATCTCATTTTATCCATTTTGATGGCAACTATTTTTGGATGGAGGGAGTATATGTTACTACCCATTATGAAGGTAGTAACATGGAGTAGTAACATATGCATGTTACTAGTCTAAGTTACTCCGCACTATGACTAGGAATATGTGAGTACCAGCGGATTCAATGAACAGAGAAATGATAGTTGCTTCGTCCGAGCAACTTACTGTGGCGAAGGTGGGGCTCTATGATTTGACTGCTCACTAGTCATTACTACTGCGGCGCAATGACCGGGGTGAATCTTTCCCTGCAGTTGTGCACTCAATATTGCTGCATGGCAGGTGGAGCTCGATGAAGGATGTCCGACATGTTGGCAAAACAAAGTTGAATTATTTCTGGCATTGCTATCAATCCTTCAGGATTTGTTTATATGTATGCATAATTCTAATGAAATTGTATTATGATGCTATGAAGGTCTCAACTTTGGTCCCCGCAGGAAAAAAATGGTTTCAACTTAGGATTCATGTGTCCTCTTGCCTCAAGATTGTCTCGTTACAACATTTCATCAAATACAAATGACACTACCATGGCTGGTAATGCAACTCAATGGTTCGCAGATCAACGCCAATATTCACATCACAACTGAAGGCAAAGTGTGAGAAGGTGTACAAATAAAGAAAAATATATAATTGATCAATGCTGTTCGTAGGCATGGCTCCATTTCCTCAGCACAATGTTCATTGGTTGGCAGCTAGTTTCACCCAGCTCTGTAGCCAAAAAAGAGGTGTATGGAGGACATCACAATCTGATCATTTTGTGCAGCTCCACTAAAATCGAGCTGACCATCCCTATTTGCAAAGATATCTAGTCAGTGTCATTACAATAATAGTGGAACTAGATGATGAAACATGACACACACAAATAGAAGCCGATTACCTCTGCGATCTCTCTTTAGGACTAAGTACTTGTTGGAGACTATTAGGCACGGAGTTGGATAAGGAGGATAGCAAAACCAATCTCCCTTTCTGCAGTCCCACATAAATGTAAAAACGTTGCCCGTGTGACATTTTGGCGGAACTGCACAAAACACTCTTAAGAAAAAAGTGATTTCAGCAGTTCACCAAAAGGTCGCAATAGCCACGAGGTGAAATGGATAGCCCTGTTTGCAAAAGGAGGTAGAAAGGAAACAATTACTGCCCAATAACACGAGTTGAAGACACATACGTTGACAAAAAAGAAGCATATTCCATGTAACAAGGAAAAGATAGCAGCATGGTGGTTTATGAAAAATGGTTTCAGGACGAGATTGCAAGATGGAAAGTACGCCGGCCGAGATACGTTTTAAGCAAACAACTAAAGAAGATCCACATGCAAGATTTTCCACATGCAGCAACGTTGGAAGATGGGCAGTGGAGCAAGGCCATAGGAAGCTGTTCCTGAGGGTCATCAAGATGTAACTAGGAGGGCGCCGGTGGCCGGGATCTGCCCATACTGCGGCAACGAGCAAGTGGCGAAGGCCCTGCCACGCTGGAGCTTGGTCAGAGAGAATGGCGGGTACCGCAGATTGGGGCGTGCTGCCTCAACGCTGTCAAACGTAGAAACGATGCACATTCTCCCTTCCGCCGGCGGACAGGATGCGGCCGGATCATTGACCAACGGTGAGAGAGAGAGGCCACCGGCGCCTTGTGTGAGATGGTGTGATGAGAGACAAACCCTGGCAGGAAGGCTCCATTGTATATAGTGGAGCGGATTTTTCTTTTTTCCCGACGATAATCATTTTATATTCTGTACGTGCCATTGAGGAATATAACTTTATTTAATACTAAAGCATCAAGTCGAACTTTGTTCCGTCTACACGTGGTACACGACCCTCCTTCGAGTAAACAACTGCTACACGCGTCAAATTATCACGTGGGCTGCCTTTTCGTACAGAAATGAACTCCGCTGTGTACCCGCGCGGGTGTGGCCGGGAACGAGACGTGAGTACGTGCGTCATGCATGCACCTCTTCTTTAGGCGCAGGTACGTACGTGGGTGGGTGTGAGAGAGATGGTTTGTGCGAAGGAGAGGCAATATGTCGATGATATCTCAAACAAAAAACGTAACATGTGCAATGTGTGTGAAACAGAGTCATGGATATATCATATATAGAGGGAGCGATCCACGAGAAGAGAGTGGAGGGTCATCGGCATGACATATCGATAGAATCGAAAACATGGATGAATTGTGTGGTTGCGCGATCGATAAATAGTGCCATCAAATTTGCGTTTTCCCACGTCAAAGATACAAGGCGGCTGGCCTACTGGAATATGAGAGGGTGGAGGTGCAGTTTTTCTGTGTGGCATGGATACCTACCTACAACGTTCGACTATCGGTGTGTGTGGGGGGGAGGGGGCAGAGACCTAACTATAGAGAGGTAGATCGACTAGTATATGTGTGGAGAAGGAGAGAGGCCTAGCTATGTATTGAGGGAGATCGGTCGGCATCCATGCATATGGGTAGCAGAGGAATAAGGTTGGGAGAAAGACAACGGTAGAGTGTCGGATGGTTGGTGGTCGAGTTGCTTCTCGTAAATGGTGGGAGAGGCCTACTAGACAAAATGGAGGGTACGGGTGCAATATCAATAAGAGAGGGCCGGGGATGTCTGCATGTCTATGCACGTGCGTGTGAGAGACGGGTCGGGAGGTATGCAAGGATGATGAGGGGGGACGATATGGTTGTGGTAAGCTGACGTAACTACATAGGAAGATCAATCGTCATGTGTCCGAGAACGGGAGAGACATAAATAGTGAGGTAAGTCTATCGGTGCGTGGGGAAAAAGAATTATAGTCGACCTAGCTATATGTAGGGAGATCGGTACGTATACATGCATGCATGTGGTAGAAGCAAATAAGGTCCAGAGAGACAGAAAGGGGGAGGAGGGGTGCGGCTAGGAGGTGGTGCAAGAGGCCTACTATGTCGAGGGGGGAGGAGTGTGCGAGTATGAGATCGATGAAAAGAGGGGCGGGAGTGTGCACCAGCGTGGAACTGTATTGGGCATAGGGGGGCATGGACGGTGAAAAGAGAAGAGGGGAAGTGTGTGTTTGTCGTAGGCACACTTGGCTAGAGAGGTATGTCGACCGGTGTGTGCCGGAAAGAAGGATCCGGGGGGGCTACACACACCGTGCTAATACGTCTCCAACGTATCTATAATTTATGAAGTATTCATGCGATGATATTATCATTCTTGGATGTTTTACAATCATTTTATAACAACTTTATATCATTTTTGGGACTAACCTATTGACCCAGTGCCAGTTGCTGTCTTTTGCTTGTTTTTTACATCGCAGGAAATCAATATCAAACAGAGTCCAAACACCACGAAACTTTTTGAAGATTTTTTAGGGACCAGAACACACGGGATGGGCCGGAGAAGCACCTGGGGGGTGCCCCGAGGGGGGCACAACCCACCAGGACGCGGCTGGGGGCCCAGGCGCGCCCAGGTGGGTAGTGCCCACCTCGGTGGCCTCCCGCACGACCTCTTTACCCTATAAATTCACAAATATTTCAAAACCCTTCGGGGTTAACCTAGATCAAAAGTTCCGCCGCTGCAAGGCTCTGTAGCCACCGAAAACCAATCTAGTCCCTTTTTGGCACCCTACCGGAGGGGGGGGGGGAATCATCTCCGGTGGCCATCTTCATCATCCTGGCGGCCACCAGGATGAGGAGGGAGTAGTCCACCCTCGGGGCTGAGGGTTTGTACCAGTAGCTATGTGTTTAATCCCTCCCTCTCGTGTTCTTGAGATGTCTCACTCTTGATGTATTGCGGGCTTTGTTAATATAGTCGGATCATATGGTGTTTTCCCCTCTCTATCTTGTTGTGATGAATTGAGTTTTTCCCATTGTGATTTCGTTGTAATCGACTTGAATACTTTTATGGATTTGAGAACACTTGATATATGTCTTGCAATTGAATACTCATGGTGACAATGGGTATCGTATTGATTCACTTGATATATGTTTTGGCACTCAACTCGCGGATTCCTGAGGTGACATTGGGGTAACCTATGTATAGGGGTTGATGCACGTTCTTGTCTTTGTTTCTCAGGTAGAAATCTTGGGGCACTCTTTGAAGTTCTTTATGTTGGATTGAATATTATGAATCTGAATTTTCTTTGCTGTTATTTTAGTACAAACTCTTGGTTAGATCGATGGGAAAGAATAGGCTCGTGTTATTTTAGTATGAACTCTAGGATAGATTGATCGGAAAGAATAGCTTTGAGGTGGTTTCGTACCCTACAAACAATTCCGTCTTATGTTCTTCGCTAGATAGGAACTTTGGAGTGATTCTTCATTGCACGTTGAGGGACGGTTATCTGATCCAATTATATTAGCACTGTTGAGAGGTTGCACTAGTGAAAGTACGGACCCTAGGCCTCATTTTCAAGCATTGCAATACCGTTTTTGTGCCCGTTTACTATTTGGTACCTTGCTGTTTTTATTTATTCATATTATAAAAATATATATCTACCATCCATATTACACTTTTATCACCATGCCTTCGCCGAACTAGTGCACCTATACAATTTGCCATTGTATTGGGTGTGTTGGGGACACAAGAGATTTCTTGTATTTGGTTACAGGGTCGTTTGAGAGAGACCATCTTCATCCTACACCTCTCACGGATTGATAAACCTTAGGTCACCCACTTGAGGGAAAATTGCTACCGTCCTGCAAAATTCCGTGCTTTGAAGCCCAACACATGTCTACAAGAATAAAGTTGCATAGTAGACATCAAGCTCTTTTCTGGCGCCGTTGCCGGGGAGGTGAGTGCATGAAGGTATATCTTTAGATATTACAATTGAATCTTTTAGTTTGTTGTTTTATCACTAGTTTGGTTTATAAAAGAATACTACATAAAAATGGAATTGAGGTTGCATAATATTATTGATCATCTTTATAATATATTTCTTGAAAATGATGGTTCGGAAAATTGTGCTCAATTGTTAGAAGAAGAAGTCAATAAAATGTTTGGCACAAAATATTTGAATGATGAGCATGATTGCAATGTTGTTAGTATGAATTCTTTGAATATACAAAATGCTAATGATGATTGCACAAGTCATGACAAAAATGTTTCCTATAAGCATGTCAATTTTTGCGAAGTGAATTGGGAGTGCAATTGCACACCAATAAGGGAAGATAGATTTTGTAAGAAGCATAAATATTTAGAAACGAAAAAGTTGCAAGAGAGGCTAGATGATTGTGCTAAAAGAGGTAATTTTTTCGCCATCCTTGTGAACTTTGCAATGAACGTGGTCATTTAAATCTCCAATGAAAATTATTTCATGATCAAATCGTGTCAAAAAATTGTGATAACTTGATTACCCTTGAGCATCATAAGGAGCTTAGCCTTCTTTTGGGTATGAAGAAATGTAACATATAACCAAGGGTTTTCCAAATCCCGAGAGATTTCTTGATATTGATCTAGAAGAAATTTATATGTTTTGTGCGGTAAATTGCATTGAGAATCCTTATATTGCCAACTATCTAAAGACAAGAAAACAAATAGAATATGAAGAGAGTAATAACGAAAGGGAAAATATTTCCCAATGCCCTCCTAGTGTTTATTATGATGAATCATGTAACGAGGAGGAGCTTCCTATCCAATCAATCTCTTCAACAAGAAGCTTGAAAAAATTAATTAAACCCACACATGGTGTGGTGAAGAAGAAGAAGAAGAAAAGAAGAAGAAATAATAAAGGTAAAAAGGTATCTCACCCAAATAATGTTGCTCCTATCACCATTGTGCCTCCTGAAAGTGAATCAAATATGTTGATGGAGGATGATGATATTGAGTATGATTTTGTGATACCTACTACTTATTGTAATGATTATGATTGGGAAGACAACGATATCCCTTATGATCTTGAAAATCTTTTTAGCACTTGCTCGGAAGAATATGATAATAATGTTTGCTATACTATTGGTGCCATTCATGCTATTGATAAAAATGATTGTGATGATACGCAAAACCACAAGCTTGGGGATGCTATGTTTAATGAGTATGATATGTTTTAAGATTTATTTCCTGGAAATAATGCTTGTACTAAGCTTGGGGATGCTTTGCTTAATGAATATGATCCTTTGATTCCTTATACTTTCGATAAGAAAATTTATTATGATGATAGCATGCCTCTTATTACATTGATAAAAGTGGGTTTGGAAGAGTGTCAACTCTAGGTAATAGTGAACCCACTATTTTGGAGGGTGTTGAATCTTATTACAATATTGATGAAAGTGGATTTGGAGAGGTCATGACTTTATTTAGTGATACATCCACTATTTTGGAAGAGGTTTCAATTGACTATGACAATAAAGTTGCTATCTATGATGATTATTATGATGACATGTATGCCATAAAGAGTGATAAATCTTCTATGCTTGTGCATCATGAAAAGATTGTTGTATCTGATAGTTATATTGTTGAATCCATTCATGATGTTTCTGAAAATTATTATGAGGAAGGAACTTATGCTCTTACATATCTCAATAATATCAAGTTTCTTCTCTATGTGTTGATTGTTTTGAAGTTGCACTTGTTTTGCCTTCCTATCTTAGTTGATTCTTGTTCCCATAAGTTGTTTGCTCACAAAATCCCTATGCATAGGAAGTGGGTTAGACCTAAATTTTCTAGTCATATCATGATGCTCTCTGCATGTTTCAATTGTTATCTTTCATGTGAGCATTATTGAAATCATCATGCCTAGCTAAAAGGCATTAAAGAAAAGCGCTTGTTGGGAGACAACCCAACACTTTTATCTACTATTTTTGTGTGTTCACATTATTATGCTACTGTATTTATCATGTTTTATTGCTTTTGTTTCAATAAAGTGCCAAGTAAAGCCTTTAGGATCATGTTGGGTGATAGTTGCTTTGATCTTGCTGAAAAACATAAACTTTTGTGCTCACGAAAATAATTCTAGTTTTTAACAGAAGAGTGATTTTGAGTTTATTCCTTTTGCAGAAGTTTAATATACAAATTGCTCCCGTGGTCCTAATTGTTTCATAATGTTTGGTGTAGCAGAAGTATGGTAGTTATCCAGATCATTACAGACTGTTCTGTTTTTGACAGATTCTGTTTCAATGCATAGTTTGCTTGCTTTCTAGTTTCTATGGCTTATATTGCTCAATATAAATTGTGGAAATGATATGATACAGTAGGAATTGTGTGGAAGCAATTATGAATCTTGTCTTTGCCAGTACCAAAGTGAAATGGTTTGCTCTTTATCATACTAACCTATCTCACGAAGTTCCGTTAAGTTTTGTGTGATTTAAGTTTTCTATTTTTGGGTGAGATATCAATATGAGGAGAATAAGGAGTGACAAGACCCTAATATTGGGGATGCCCAAGGCACCCCAAGGTAATATTCAAGGAAGATCCAAGCAACTAAGCTTGAGGATGCCCAAGAAGGCATCCCCTCTTTCGTCTTCAACATTATCGGTAACCTCACTTGGAGCTATGTTTTCATTCGTCACATGATATGAGTTTTACTTGGAGCATCAATTTATTTTGTTAGGATTTGATTGCTGTTATTTATAATAATGTTTTCCATCTTTTATTACAATAAAAGTGGCATTGATAGCCTTTGCCATGCTTATTTTACAAGTCTACATGTTGCTGTTTGAAAACAGAAATTTTACCGCTGTTGCAAAAATTCCCTAGAAAAGTTAAAATGTGATAAATATTGAAATTTTTTGCAAAATAATCTCTGATTAATTATCTACAGTGTGGTAAATGTTTCATAATATTTGGAGTTGAATAAGTATTGATACTCTTGCATTCTTTACAGACTATACTGTTTTGGCAGATTGCTGTTATGTTTGCATTGTTTGCATATGTTTGCTTGTTTAATGATTCTATTTGAGGATATGAGTATTAAATATGCAGAGGCATTTAGTATGCAATGTTGAATAATAATTTTAGTGATTTGCTATAGTAGAGAATGATAAGGTTTTTGCATTGGTTTATACTAACTTATCTCACGAGTTCTTGTTGAGTTTTGTGTGGATGAAGCTTTTGAGATTTAGGAAAACCGTGATATGAGAGGAATTAAGGAGACACATAAGCTCAAGCTTGGGGATGGCCCGGTAGGCATCCCACCTTTCTTCTTCAATAATTATCAGTTATTATGGGTCGAGCCTAAGTTTTTGCTTCTTCACATGATGTATGCCATTCTTGGATTGTCATTTTGTTTTGCTTTGCTTGCTGTTTTAATAAAATACTTGGATCTGAAAGTTTTTAAATAAAATAGAGTCCTGAAATAGTTGCCAGGGAGGCTAGGTAAGCGGCACGCACATCCCGTCAACGAAGCTCTTTTTCTATGGAATTACTCTTGTGCTTCACTTATATCCTATGAGTAAATTGTTGAATAAATTGAATGTCATGAAGTTGAAATCATATCATGCCTAGTGGTAGCTTCACATTGTGTTTAGAAAGTGAAATCTTTTGTGGCTTGACAATAACAATATTGGTCATACAAGCAATTCACGAATAATTAGTGTAAGGAAGAGAACTTTCACATGCAAATACACTATCGTGGAAATCTTTTGTGATTGTGAGCCCCCATCAAAATATTTTATGCCAAAATTGTTGACGTTGGACAAGGAAGACAATGTAATGATTTGCGTTTGTTCATATTCACATAGAAGTTATATTGTCATAGATCCTTGAACATGTGGTGCTTTCCCCCCATCTTTGCTAGCCAAAAATTTCGCACCAAGTAGAGATACTACTTGTGCATCCAAAAACCCTTAAACCCAAATCTTATTTTCAAGAGTCCACCATACCTACCTAAGGATTGAGCAAGATCCTTCAAGTAAGTTGTCATCGGTGCAATAAGGCAATAGAAATTGGTTCTAAAAGTGTTAGATCATTTAGGTTAAGAGAAAATTGAGCGTTGTATGAACTTGTGATGGCAAAGAATAAAAGCGATAGACTGCATAATAAAGGTTGCTATCATAAGGGGAAATATAACCTGACGTTCTTTTGCACTAAGGGGTTGAGCATACAAACAAATAAGCGCATGGCAACCTCTGCTTCCCTCTGCGAAGGGCCTATCTTTTACTTTTCAGTATATACCATTATGCAAAGAGTCAAAGTTTTTCTCTCTATTCCTTTTTATTTTTCTCTTTTGGAAAGCATCATGTGGTGAGGAAAGATCTAAGCACATATGTCGAGTTGAATATGGGTAGCATGAGTTATTATTTCTGACATCACCCTTGAGGTGAATACGCTTGGAGGCAAAACAATAAGCCCCTATATTTCTAATTGAGGTGAATACCCATGACAATATGATGGTTGAGTATGTGGAGCTCTTACTTAGACTATGTTGAATAAGTTGAATTGCAATTGCTTGGTGACTGAGAACATAGGTTGCTGAGTTTCAAGAGAGTTCATTGTTTGAACCTTAACATGTGAATTGGTTGCTACTATAACATGAGAAGTTTTATAAGAAAGAATTGATGTTATGATGCTAGGGAAAAGTGATTGAAATGATCATTGATCAAAATTGTGCACTTTGCTAGCATTCACACTTAATAAATTATTTCTTTTTATCACTTACCTACTCGAGGACGAGTAGGAATTAAGCTTGTGGATGCTGATACGTCTCCAACGTATCTATAATTTATGAAGTATTCATGCCATTATATTATCATTCTTGGATGTTTTACAATCATTTTATAGCAACTTTATATCATTTTTAGGACTAACCTATTGACCCAGTGCCCAGTGCCAGTTGTTGTTTTTGCTTGTTTTTTACATCGTAGGAAATCAATATCAAACGGAGTCCAAACACTGCGAAACTTTTTGGAGATTTTTTATAGACCAGAACACCCAGGATGGGCCAGAGAAGCACCTGGGGGTGCCCCGAGGGGGCCACAACCTACCAGGGCGCCCGGGAGCCCAGGCGCCCACAGGTGGGTTGTTCCCACCTTGGTGGCCTCCCGCACCCCCTCTTTACCCTATAAATTCACAAATATTCCAAAACCCTTCAGGGTTAACCTAGATCAGAAGTTTCGCCGCTGCAAGGCTCTGTAGCCACTGAAAACCAATCTAGATCCTTTTCGGCACCCTGCTGGAGGGGGGGGGGGAATCATCTCCGGTGGCCATCTTCATCATCCCGGTGGCCACCATGATGAGGAGGGAGTAGTCCACCCTCAGGGCTGAGGGTCTGTACCAGTAGCTATGTGTTTAATCTCTCTCTCTCTCTCTCTTGTGTTCTTGAGATGTCACGATCTTGATGTATCGCGGGCTTCGTTAATATAGTCGGATCATATGGTATTTTCCCCTCTCTATCTTGTTGTGATGAATTGAGTTTTTCCCTTTGAGATTTCGTTGTTATCGGATTGAATACTTTTATGGATTTGAGAACACTTGATATATGTCTTGCAATTGAATACTCGTGGTGACAATGGGGTATCGTATTGATTCACTTGATATATGTTTTGGCACTCAACTCGCGGATTCCCGAGGTGACATTGGGGTAATCTATGCATAGGGGTTGATGCACGTTCTTGTCTTTGTTTCTCTGGTAGAAATCTTGGGGCACTCTTTGAAGTTCTTTGTGTTGAATTGAATATTATGAATCTGTATTTGCTTTGGTGTTATTTTAGTACGAACTCTTGGTTAGTTCGATCGGAAAGAATAGCCTCGTGTTATTTTAGTACGAACTCTAGGATAGATTGATTGGAAAGAATAGCTTTGAGGTGGTTTCGTACCCTACAAACAATTCCGTCTTATGTTATCTGCTAGCTAGGAACTTTGGAGTGATTCTTTGTTGCACGTTGAGGGACGGTTATATGATCCAATTATATTAGCATTGTTGAGAGGTTGCACTAGTGAAAGTACGAACCCTTGGCCTCATTTTCAAGCATTGCAATACCGTTTTTGTGCCCGTTTACTATTTGGTACCTTGCTTTTTTATTTATTCATATTATAAAAATATATTTCTACCATCCATATTACACTTTTATCACCATCTCTTCGCCGAACTAGTGCACCTATACAATTTTCCATTGTATTGGGTGTGTTGGGGACACAAGAGATTTCTTGTATTTGGTTGCAGGGTCGTTTGAGAGAGACCATCCTCATCCTAAACCTCTCACAGATTGATAAACCTTAGGTCATCCACTTGAGGGAAAATTGCTACTGTCCTACAAAACTCTGCGCTTGGAGGCCCAACAAGTGTCTACAGGAATAAAGTTGCGAAGTAGACATCATGGGTGAACAACCTAAAGAGAAATAACGAATGTGCATGATGGAGGGGACGCCGAGGGTGGGTGAGAGGGGGGCGGGCGTGTGCATGCACGATAGAAAGTTAGCATTATCTAGCTACAAAGAGAAGAGGATCGTGATGGTATAAAAGACGAACAAAGATCATAATTCATTATAAACAAGTGGATATGGATACTTGAAGAAGATACCATAATGTAGAACATTGATTATGATTTGGGCTAATGTGTGGCTTTTGCAGCTTAGGGCTAAATACTTGTCATAATGTAGGGGGCGGGGCACTATACTTTGTGTGATAAACAGGTGTACGTATGGAACATGATTTAGATTATGAATATCTAGTTAGTACGTCAAATGTACTATTATTTGGAATCAACATCAAGTGTATTCAAAAAATTGAATTCGAGTTCATATAGTACACATAGTTCATATCTATCTCTATAGTAATCATGTGGTGTGTTGTTAAGGTAATACACGAATGATGGTTGAAGTTGGCAATAATCATGATTGTAGATTCTTATTCAAATAGAGAAACGAATTCAAATTTAGTTCGAATTGCAGCGGTAGTATAGACATTTGGAATGCACTAAAATGTTGGTATGAGTAGGTTACATGCATTGTACAGCCAGCGAAATTTTTTAATTGGACATAACATGGATTCACAGCTTTCAATAGCATTTGTATAGTAAAACGGGACAAGACTCTCTCTTTGTGTGGTGTGAATAGTTTTATTTTTTTGTTTTTTCGTTGAGGGAAGTGCGAATTGATTTGGTACGTACAAGTACAATATTACACGTTAGGCTTGTCCCTAAAATTCAACCCGTGCCTTGTTATATCCCGAAAATTCAGATATCGTGCTCCCAAAACTCGCGCCTTCACAACCCGCGCCTTGCTATCCCGAAAATACAACGCGCGCGAAAACTCCCTCCAGCTGCCAAATCCCGACACGCGAATCCCCCTTCTAACCCTGAGCCAATAGGGCCGCTAGTTCAAATCAGTGGGGGTACTTTTGTAAAACAACCTACATTTTGGACAAGCGCGTCCCTAAGTCATGGTTCCCCCCTCCCATCGCCTCCTATTCGCCATTCGAAATCCCAGGCCGCCATAACCTCTCCGCTCCAGCCGCGAAACCCCACCCTCCTCCGTCCGCCACCTCACCGTTGTCCAGCTGGAGCCTCTTCCCCGATGACGTCGTCCACCGCAACAGCTCGACGTCCCTCATCCACCTCCCCGGATGAGGATCCGTCGTCCATCTCGTTGTGCTGCCAGTTCAGCCGCCCCGTCCTCCACCTCCAAGGAGCTGCTCCGACGATCGCCTCGTCTATCGCGGCTGCTCTATCCCCACAGCGCCGCCTTAACCTGCTCCACCGGAACCGCAACATCCTCACCGACTCCTCGGACGAAGCCGAGGCCAACTCGGTGCCACCAAAGAGGTTGTACACACATCGCATCGCACCTTCTCCTTAACTCGACCTCCCGGCACCAACGGTGCTCCATCCCGCACCCCCATGGCGCGACCACCTCGAAGCCGGCGCCACGGGCGACATCTCCACGGCGGCTCTCCCCCAGTGCGAGGCCCCTTCAGCGGCGGCGTCCATACTAGGTGGGTATGCTGCTGGATCTCTGGCTCTCGCTCACTCGCTCGTGCTGCTGCTGCTCTCCCCCTCGCTCGTGCTGCTGCTATGCTCCGATTTAGCTACACTCCAGTCGTCTGAATCGACTTTTGGGTCAGTCGATTTTCAGGGGGTATGGGGGCTCGCCGGAGTTAAGGAAGAACCACCCGCAGAGGAGAGGGGGCTCGCCGGAGAGGTACCCCACTATCTATCTTAGGGTTCAGGGTGGGGGCGGTGGTCGCCGGCGGTGGGGGGGGGGAGGTGGCGTGGGAATCGCCGGAGAAAAAGCTCGGCGCGGGGGGGGGGGGTGTGATAGGTCTCCAATGTATCTATAATTTTTTATGTATTCATGCCATGTTTATAATATTTCTACATGATTTTGGTATGATTTGGTTAGAACTAACCTGGACTGATGTTGTTTTCAGCAGAACTACCGTGGTGTTGTTTTTATGCAGAAATAAAAGTTGTCAGAATGCGCTGAAAATCAACGGAGATTTTTTCTGGAAAATATAAAAATACTGGAACAAAGAGTTACCGGAGGGGAGTCTCGTGGGCCCCACGAGGGTGCAGGGCGCGCCCCCAGCCTCGTGGACTCCCCGTGGGCCCCCTTGACTTTTTCTCGATGCCAACCTCTCCTATAAATCCACAAACCTCCAGAACATAACCTAGATCGGGAGTTCTGCCGCCGCAAGCCTCTGTAGCCACCAAAAACCAATCGGGACCCTGTTCCGGCACCCTGCTGAAGGGGGGATCCATCACCGGTTGCCATCTTCATCATCCCTGCACTCTCCATGACGAGGAGGGAGTAGTTCACCCTCGGGCTGAGGGTATGTACCAGTAGCTATGTGTTTGATCTCTTTCTCTCTCTCGTGTTCTTGATTTGGCACGATCTTGATGTACCGCAAGCTTTGCTTTCATAGTTGGATCTTATGATGTTTCTCCCCCTCTACTCTCTTGTAATGGATTGAGTTTTCCCTTTGAATTTATCTTATCGGATTGAGTCTTTAAGGATTTGAGAACACTTGATGTATGTCTTGCATGTGCTTATCTGTGGTGACAATGGGATATTCACGTGATCCACTTGACGTATGTTTTGGTGATCAACTTGCAAGTTCTGTGACCTCGTGAACTTATGCATAGGGGTTGGCACACGTTTTCGTCTTGACTCTCCAGTAGAAACTTTGGGGCAATCTTTGAAGTTCTTTGTGTTGGTTGAATAGATGAATCTGAGATTGTGTGATGCATATCGTATAATCATTCCCACGGATACTTGAGGTGACACTGGAGTATCTAGGTGACATTAGGGTTTTGGTTGGTTTGTGTCTTAAGGTGTTATTCTAGTATGAACTCTAGGATAGATTGAACGGGAAGAATAGCTTCGTGTTATTTTACTACGGACTCTTGAATAGATTGATTAGAAATAATAACTTTGAGGTGGTTTCGTACCATACAATAATCTCTTCGTTTGTTCTCCGCTATTAGTGACTTCGGAGTGAATCTTTGTTGCATGTTGAGGGATAGTTATATGATCCAATTATGTTATTATTGTTGAGAGAACTTGCACTAGTGAAAGTATGAACCCTAGGCCTTGTTTCAACGCATTGCAATACCGTTTTTGCTCACTTTTATCTTAGTTACCTTGCTATTTTTATATTTTCAGATTACAAAAACCTATACCTACCATCCATATTGCACTTGTATCACCATCTCTTCGCCGAACTAGTGCACCTATACAATTTACCATTGTATTGGGTGTGTTGGGGACACAAGAGACTCTTTGCTATTTGGTTGCAGGGTTGCTTGAGAGAGACCATCTTCATCCTACGCCTCCCATGGATTGATAAACCTTAGGTCATTCACTTGAGGGAAATTTGTACTGTCCTACAAACCTCTGCACTTGGAGGCCCAACAACGTCTACAAGAAGAAGGTTGCATAGTAGACATGAAGCAATTTCTGACGCCGTTGCCGGGGAGGTGAGTGCTTGAAGGTATATATTTAGATCTTGCAATCGAGTCTTTTAGTTTCTTGTTTTATCACTAGTTTAGTCTATAAAAGAAAACTACAAAAAAATGGAATTAAGGTTTCCTCATATGCTTCATCTTTTTAATGTCTTTCGTTAAAATGATGGGAAGGAAAATTGTGCTCAAGTACTAGAAGAAGTATTACATAGAATGCTTGGCATAAAATATGTGAATGATGATCATGATTGCAATGTTGTTAGTATGAATTCTTTGAATACCCATGGTGCTAATGATATGCAAAGCCACAAGCTTGGGGATGCTATGTTTGATGAAGATGATATGTTTAGTCCCCCAAGTTTTGATGAGCAAATTTATTATGATGAAAGCATGCCGCCTATTTATGATGACTATTGTGATGACACGTATGCTATAAAGAATAAAGATAACCATGAAAATTGTCATCATGATTTTAATTTTCAATTGTATTATGCTTCACATGATAGTTATTTTGTTGAGTTTGCTCCCACTACTATTCATGAGATGAAATTTGCTTATGTGCAGAGTAATAAAAATTCTATGCTTATGCATCATGAAAATAGTGCTTTATGTGATAGTTATATTGTTGAATTCATTCATGATGCTACTGAAAATTATTATGAGGGAGGAATATATGCTTGTAGGAATTGCAATAATATCAAGTTTCCTCGCTTAAAGTTTTAAAGTTATGCTTGTTTTGCCTTCCTATGCTAGTTGATTATTGTTCCCATAAATTGTTTGCTCACAAAATCCCTATGCATAGTAAGTGGGTTAGACTTAAATATGCTAGTCATATGCTTCATGATGCTCCCATTATGTTTCAATTCTTATCTTTTATGTGAGCATCATTGAAACCATCATGCCTAGCTAGGGGCGTTAAACGATAGCGCTTGTTCGGAGGCAACCCAATTTTATTCTTGTTCCTTGCTTTTTGTTCCTGTTTAGTAATAAATAATTCATCTAGCCTCTAGTTATATGTGGTTTTATGTTTTAATTAGTGTTTGTGCCAAGTAAAACCTTTGGGAAGACTTGGGTGAAGTCTTTGCGATGTTGCTGTAAAAACAGAAGCTTTTGCGCTCACGAGATTAGCTGCCATTTTTTACTGGAGAGTGCTTTTAGGTTGATTCTTTTTTCAGATGATTAATAGACAAATTCCTAACGTCCACAAATTTATTTCAGAATTTTTGGAGTTCCAGAAGTATTTGTATGATACACATTACCACAGACTGTTCTGTTTTTGACAGATTCTCTTTTCTATGTGTTGTTTGTTTATTTTGATGAATCTATGAGTAGTATCAGAGGGTATGAACCATAGAGAACTTGGAATACAGTAGATATTACACCAATATGAATTTAGAATGAGTTCACAATAGTACCTAAGTGGTGAGTTATTTTCTTATACTGACGGAGCTTACGAGTTTTCTGTTGAGTTTTGTGTCGTGAAGTTTTCAAGTTTTGGGTAAAGATTCGATGGACTATGGAATAAGGAGTGGAAAGAGCCTAAGATTGGGGATGCCCAAGGCACCCCAAGGTAATAATCTAGGACAACCAAGATCCTAATCTTGGGGATGCCCCGGATGGCATCCCCTCTTTCGTCTTCGTTCATCGGTAACTTTACTTGGAGCTATATTTTTATTCACCACATCATATGTGTTTTGCTTGGAGCGTCATTTTATTTTATGTATTTTTGCTTGCTGTTTGAATAATATCCCAGGATATGAAATTCTTAAATGTTAGAGAGTCTTCCCATAGTTACATAATTATAGGACTACTCATTGATCTTCACTTATATCTTTCGGTGTAGTTTGTCACTTGCTCTAGTGCTTCACTTATATCCTTTTAGAGCACGACGGTGGTTTTATTTTGAAGAAATAGATAAACTCTCATGCTTCACTTATATTATTTTTGAGAGTCTTAAACAGCATGGTAATTTTCTTTGGTTATGAATTTAGTCCTAATATGATGAGCATCCAAGATGGGTATAATAAAAACTATCATATAAAGTGCATTGAATACTATGAGAAGTTTGATTCCTTATGATTGTTTTGAGATACGAAGATGGTGATATAAGAGTCATGCTAGTTGAGTAGTTGTGAATTTGAGAGATACTTGTATTAAAGTTTGTGATTCCCGTAGCATGCACGTATGGTGAACCGTTATGTGATGAAGTCGGAGCATGATTTATTTATTGATTGTGTTCCTTATGAGTGGCGGTCGGGGACGAGCGATGGTCTTTTCCTACCAATCTATCCCTCCAGGAGCATGCGCGTAGTACTTCGTTTCGATAACTAATAGATTTTTGCAATAAGTATGTGAGTTCTTTATGACTAATGTTGAGTCCATGGATTATACGCACTAATACCGCGCACCTTTCGCCGGTATCATACACCTACCATATACCTTCCTCAAAACAGCCACCATACACTACAAAAGAAATACACTGCTGTGATGATACGTGTTTGTCATAGTAGGTCACATTTTCTGTCATGCATGTACATCCATGACAATTCCATGACAATTTTATGACTGGAGACGTGTCTCGGTCATGTCTACATAGTTCTCGAACCCATAGGGTCCGCACGCTTAAAGTTCCGTGACGATCGGTATTATGAGTTTATATGTCTTGATGTACCGAAGATAGTTCGGAGTCCCAGATATGATCACGGACATGACGAGGAGTCTCGAAATGGTCGAGACTTAAAGATTGATCTTTTGGAAGCCTATATTTGGACGTCGGAAGAGTTCTGGGTGAAATCGGGATTTTACCGGAGTGCCGGAGGGGTTACCGGAACCCCCCGGGGGTTAATGGGCCTAGTTGGACCCTAGTGGAGAGAGAGAGGGGCTGGCCAGGGCAGGCCGCGTGCCCCTCCCCCTCTGGTCCGAATTGGACTAGGAAGGGGGGGGCGGCGCCCCCCTTTCCTTCTCCTTCTCGCCCTTCCTTTTCCCCCTCCTAGTAGGAGTAGGAAAGAGGGGAGTCCTACTCCTACTAGGAGGAGGACTCCTCCTGGCGCGCCCTACAGTGGCCGGCCGGCCTCCCCCTTGCTCCTTTATATACGGGGGCAGTGGGGCACCCTAGAACACACAAGTTGATCATTGATCTCTCCCAGCCGTGTGCGGTGCCCCCCTCCACCATAATCCACCTCGGTCATATCATAGCGGTGCTTAGGCGAAGCCTGCGATAGTAGCTTCATCAACATCGTCACCACGCCGTCGTGCTGACGAAACTCTCCCTCGAGCTCTACTGGATCCTGAGTTCGCGGGACGTCACCGAGCTGAACGTGTGCTGAACGCGGAGGTGCCGTACGTTCGGTACTGAGGATCGATCGATCATGAAGACGGACGACTACATCAACCGCGTTGTTATAATGCTTCCGCTTAACGGTCTACGAGGGTACATGGATGACACTCTCCCCTCTCGTTGCTATGCATCACCATGATCTTGTGTGTGCGTAGATTTTTTTTGAAATTACTACGTTCCCCAACAGTGGTATCAGAGCCTGGTTTATGCGTAGATGTTATATGCACGAGTAGAACACAAGTGAGTTATGGGCGATACAAGTCATTCTGCTTACCAGCATGTCATACTTTGGTTCGGCGGTATTGTTGGATGAAGCGGCCCGAACCGACATTACGCGTACGCTTACGCGAGACTGGTTTTACTGACATGCTTTGCACACAGGTGGCTGGCGGGTGTCAGTTTCTCCAATTTTAGTTGAACCGAGTGTGACTACGCCCGATCCTTGAGAAGTTTAAAATAGCACTAACTTGACGAACTATTGTTGTGGTTTTGATGCGTAGGTAAGAACGGTTCTTGCTCAGCCCGTAGCAGCCACGTAAAACTTGCAACAACAAAGTAGAGGACGTCTAACTTGTTTTTGCAGGGCATGTTGTGATGTGATATGGTCAAGACATGATGCTATATTTTATTGTATGAGATGATCATGTTTTGTAACGGAGTTATCGGCAACTGGCAGGAGCCATATGGTTGTCGCTTTATTGTATGCAATGCAATCACCCTGTAATTGCTTTACTTTATCACTAAGCGGTAGCGATAGTCGTAGAAGCAATAGTTGGCGAGACGACAACGATGCTACGATGGAGATCAAGGTGTCGCGCCGGTGACGATGGTGATCATGACGGTGCTTTGGAGATGGAGATCAAAGGCACAAGATGATGATGGCCATAACATATCACTTATATTGATTGCATGTGATGTTTATCATTTATGCATCTTATTCTGCTTTGATTGACGGTAGCATTATAAGATGATCTCACTAAATTTCAAGGTATAAGTGTTCTCCCTGAGTATGCACCGTTGCGAAAGTTCGTCGTGCCGAGACACCACGTGATGATCGGGTGTGATAAGCTCTACGTTCAAATACAACGGGTGTAAGCCAGTTTTGCACACGCATAATACTCTGGTTAAACTTGACAAGCCTAGCATATGCAGATATGGCCTCGGAACACTGGAGACCGAAAGGTCGAACGTGAATCATATAGTAGATATGATGAACATAGTGATGTTCACCATTGAAAACTACTCCATCTCACGTGATGATCGGACATGGTTTAGTTGACTTGGATCACGTGATCATTTAGATGACTCGAGGGATGTGTATCTAAGTGAGAGTTCTTAAGTAATATGATTAATTGAACTTTAATTTATCATGAACTTAGTACCTGATAGTATTTAGCTTGTCTATGTTGTTGTAGATAGATGGCCCGTGCTGTTGTTCCGTTGAATTTTAATGCATTTCTTGAGAAAGCAAAGTTGAAAGATGGTGGTAGCAATTACACGGACTAGGTCCATAACTTGAGGATTATCCTCATTGCTGCACAGAAGAATTACGTCCAGGAAGCACCGCTGGGTGCCAGGCCTGCTGCAGATGCAACTAACGACGTCAAGAACGTCTGGCAGAGCAAAGCTGATGACTACTCGATAGTTCAGTGTGCCATGCTTTATGGCTTAGAACCGGGACTTCAACGACGTTTTGAACGTCATGGAGCATATGAGATGTTACAGGAGTTGAAGTTAATATTTCAAGCAAATGCCTGGATTGAGAGATATGAAGTCTCCAATAAGTTCTACAGCTGCAAGATGGAGGAGAATAGTTCTGTCAGTGAACATATACTCAAAATGTCTGGGTATAATAATCACTTGATTCAACTGAGAGTTAATCTTCTGGATAATAGTGTCATTAACAGAATTCTTCAATCACTGCCACCAAGCTACAAGAGCTTTGTGATGAACTATAATATGCAAGGGATGGATAAGACAATTCCCGAGCTCTTCGCAATGCTAAAGGCTGCGGAGGTAGAAATCAAGAAGGAGCATCAAGTGTTGATGGTCAACAAGACCACCCGTTTCAAGAAAAAGGGTAAAGGGAAAAAGAAGGGCAACTTCAAGAAGAACAGCAAACAAGTTGCTGCTCAGGAGAAGAAACCCAAGTCTGGACCTAAGCCTGAGACTGAGTGCTTCTACTGAAAACAGACTGGTCACTGGAAGCGGAACTGCCCCAAGTATTTGGCGGATAAGAAGGATGGCAAGGTGAACAA
This sequence comes from Triticum aestivum, assembly GCF_018294505.1. NCBI lineage: Eukaryota > Viridiplantae > Streptophyta > Magnoliopsida > Poales > Poaceae > Triticum > Triticum aestivum. Next base: position 332,058,913 of record NC_057799.1, read on the forward strand.
AAGTATATGTGATATACATGTTATTGATGTGTACCTTACTAATGCTCGCAGTAGCACCTGGATATTTGATACTGGTTATGTTGCTAATATTTGCAACTCGAAACAGGGACAACAGATTAAGCGAAGATTGGCTAAGGACGAGGTAACGATGCGCGTGGGAAATGGTTCCAAAGTCGATGTGATCGCGGTCGGCACGCTACCTCTACATCTACCTTCGGGATTAGTTTTAGACCTGAATAATTGTTATTTGGTGCCAGCGTTAAGCATGAACATTATATCTGGATCTTGTTTGATGCGAGACGGTTATTCATTTAAATTACAGAATAATGGTTGTTCTATTTATATGAGTAATATCTTTATGGTCATGCACCCTTGAAGAGTGGTCTATTTTTATTAAATCCCGATAGTAGTGATACACATATTCATAATATTGAAGCCAAAAGATGCAGAGTTGATAATGATAGTGCAACTTATTTGTGGCACTGTCATTTAGGTCATATTGGTGTAAAGCACATGAAGAAGCTCCATACTGATGGACTTTTGGAATCACTTCATTATGAATCACTTGGTACTTGCGAACCATGCCTCATGGGCAAGATGACTAAAATGCCGTTCTCCGGAACAATGGAGCGAGCAACAGATTTGTTGGAGATCGTACATACTGATGTATGTGGTCGAATGAATATTGAGGCTCGCGGAGGGTATCGTTATTTTCTCACCTTCACAGATGATTTGAGCAGATATGGGTATATCTACTTAACGAAACATAAGTCTGAAACATTTGAAAAGTTCAAAGAATTTCAGAGTGAAGTGGAAAATCATCGTAACAAGAAAATAAAGTTTCTATGATCTGATCGTGGAGGAGAATATTTGAGTTACGAGTTTGGTCTGTTTCGCAACTCACGCCACCCGGAACACCACAGCGGAATGGTGTGTCCGAACGTCGTAATCGTACTTTAATAGATATGGTGCGATCTATGATGTCTCTTACTGATTTACCGCTATCGTTTTGGGGTTATGCTGTAGAGACGGCTACATTCATGTTAAATAGGGCACCATCGAAATCCATTGAGATGACGCCTTATGAACTGTGGTTTGTCAAGAAACCAAAGTTGTCGTTTCTTAAAGTTTCGGGCTGCGATACTTATGTGAAAAAGCTTCAACCTGATAAGCTCGAACCCAAATCGGAGAAATGTGTCTTCATAGGATACCCAAAGGAAACTGTTGGGTACACCTTCTATCACAGATCCGAAGGCAAGACATTTGTTGCTAAGAATGGATCCTTTCTAGAGAAGGACTTTCTCTCGAAAGAAGTGAGTGGGAGGAAAGTAGAAATTGATGAGGTAACTGTACCTGCTCCCTTATTGGATAGTAGTTCATCACAGAAACCAGTTTCTGTGACACCTACACCAATCAGTGAAGAAGCTAATGATATTGATCATGAAACTTCAGATCAAGTTACTACCGAACCTCCTAGGTGAACCAGAGTAAGATCCACAGCAGAGTGGTATGGTAATCCTATTCTAAAGGTCATGTTACTTGACCAAGGCGAACCTACGAACTATGAAGAAGCAATGGTGAGCCCAGATTCCGCAAAATGGCTTGAGGCCATGAAATCTGAGATGGGATCCATGTATGAGAACAAAGTGTGGACTTTGGTTGACTTGCTCGATGATCGGCAAGCCATAGAGAATAAATGGATCTTCAAGAAGAAGACTGACGCTGACGGTAATGTTACTGTCTACAAAGCTCGACTTGTTGCGAAAGGTTTTCAACAAGTTCAAGGAGTTGACTACGATGAGACTTTCTCACCCGTAGCGATGCTTAAGTCTGTCCGAATCATGTTAGCAATTGTCGCATTCTATGATTATGAAATTTGGCAAATGGATGTCAAAACTGCATTCCTGAATGGATTTCTGGAAGAAGAATTGTATATGATGCAACTAGAAGGTTTTGTCGATCCAAAGGGAGCTAACAAAGTGTGCAAGCTCCAGCGATCCATTTATGGACTGGTGCAAGCCTCTCGGAGTTGGAATAAACGTTTTGATAGTGTGATCAAAGCATATGGTTTTATACAGACTTTTGGAGAAGCCTGTATTTACAAGAAAGTGAGTGGGAGCTCTGTAGCATTTCTAATATTATATGTGGATGACATATTGCTAATTGGAAATGATATAGAATTTCTGGATAGCATAAAAGGATACTTGAATAAGAGTTTTTCAATGAAAGACCTCGGTGAAGCTGCTTACATATTGGGCATCAAGATCTGTAGAGATAGATCAAGACGCTTAATTGGACTTTCACAAAGCACATACCTTGACAAAGTTTTGAAAAAGTTCAAAATGGATCAAGCAAAGAAAGGGTTCTTGCCTGTGTTACAAGGTGTGAAGTTGAGTCAGACTCAATGCCCGACCACTATAGAAGATAGAGAGAAAATGATAAGTATTCCCTATGCTTCAGCCATAGGCTCTATCATGTATGCAATGTTGTGTACCAGACCTGATGTGTGCCTTGCTATTAGCTTAGCAAGGAGGTACCAAAGTAATCCAGGAATGGATCACTGGACAGCGGTCAAGAACATCCTGAAATACCTGAAAAGGACTAATGATATGTTTCTCGTTTATGGAAGCGACAAAGAGCTTGTCGTAAATGGTTATGTCGATGCAAGCTTTGACACTGATCCGGACGATTCTAAATCGCAAACCGGATACATGTTTACATTGAACGGTGGAGCTGTCAGTTGGTGCAGTTCTAAACAAAGTGTCGTGGCGGGATCTACGTGTGAAGCAGAGTACATAGCTTCTTCGGAAGCAGCAAATGAAGGAGTCTGGATGAAGGAGTTCATATCCGATCTAGGTGTCATACCTAGTGCATCGGGTCCAATGAAAATCTTTTGTGATAATACTAGTGCAATTGCTTTGGCAAAGGAATCCAGATTTCACAAGAGAACCAAGCACATCAAGAGACGCTTCAATTCCATCCGGGATCAAGTTCAGGTAGGAGACATAGAGATTTGCAAAATACATACGGATCTGAATGTTGCAGACCCGTTGACTAAGCCTCTTCCACGAGCAAAACATGATCAGCACCAACACTCCATGGGTGTTAGAATCATTACTGTATAATCTAGATTATTGACTCTAGTGCAAGTGGGAGACTGAAGGAAATATGCCCTAGAGGCAATAATAAAGTTATTATTTATTTCCTCATATCATGATAAAATGTTTATTATTCATGCTAGAATTGTATTAACCGGAAACATAATTCATGTGTGAATACATAGACAAACATAGTGTCACTAGTATGCCTCTACTTGACTAGCTCGATAATCAAAGATGGTTGAGTTTCCTAGCCATAGACATGAGTTGTCATTTGATTAATGGGATCACATCATTAGGAGAATGATGTGATTGACTTGACCCATTCCGTTAGCTTAGCACTCGATCATTTAGTTTACTGCTATTGTTTTCTTCATGACTTACACATGTTTCTATGACTATGAGATTATGCAACTCCCGATTACCGGAGGAACACTTTGTGTGGTGCCAAACGTCACAATGTAACTGGGTGATTATAAAGGTGCTCTACAGGTGTCTCCGATGGTACTTGTTGAGTTGGCATAGATCGAGATTAGAATTTGTCACTCCGATTGTCGGAGAGGTATCTCTGTGCCCTCTCGGTAATGCACATCACTATAAGCCTTGCAAGCAATGTGACTAATGAGCTAGTTGCGGGATGGTGCATTACGAAAAGAGTAAAGAGACTTGCCGGTAATGAGATTGAGCTAGGTATTGAGATACCGACGATTGAATCTCGGGCAAGTAACATATCGATGACAAAGGGAAGAACGTATGTTGTTATGCGGTTTGACTGATAAAGATCTTCGTAGAATATGTAGGAACCAATATGAGCATCCAGGTTCCGCTATTGGTTATTGACCAGAGACGTGTCTCGGTCATGTCTACATAGTTCTCGAACCCGTAGGGTCCGCACGCTTAAAGTTCTGTGACGATCGGTATTATGAGTTTATATGTTTTGATGTACCGAAGATAGTTCGGAGTCCCGGATACGATCACGGACATGATGAGGAGTCTCAAAATTGTCGAGACATAATGATTGATATATTGGAAGCCTATATTTGGACGTCGGAAGAGTTCCGGGTGAAATCGGGATTTTACCGGAGTGCCGGAGGGGTTACCGGAACCCCCCGGGGGTTAATGCGCCTAGTTGGGCCCTAGTGGAGAGAGAGAGAGGGGCCGGCCAAGGCAGGACGCACGCCCCCTTCCCCTCTGGTCTGAATTGGACTAGGAAGGGGGGTAGCGCCCCCCTTTCCTTCTCCTTCTCCTTCTCCCCCTTCCTTTCCCCCTCCTACTAGGAGTAGGAAAGAGGGGAGTCCTACTCCTACTAGGAGGAGGACTCCTCCTCCTGGCACGCCCTACAGGGGCCAGCCGGCCTCCCCCTCGCTCCTTTATATACGGGGGTAGGGGGGCACCCTAGAACACAGAAGTTGATCATTGATCTCTCCCAGCCGTGTGCGGTGCCCCCCTCCACCATGATCCACCTCGGTCATATCGTAGCGGTGCTTAGGCGAAGCCCTGCGATGGTAGCTTCATCAACATCATCACCACGCCATCGTGCTGACGAAACTCTCCCTCGAGCTCTACTGGATCGTGAGTTCGCGGGACGTCACCGAGCTGAACGTGTGTTGAACGCGGAGGTGACATACGTTCGGTACTAAGGATCGGTCGATCGTGAAGACGTACGACTACATCAACCGCGTTGTTATAACGCTTCCGCTTAACGGTCTACGAGGGTACGTGGACGACACTCTCCCCTCTCGTTGCAATACATCACCATGATCTTGCGTGTGCATAGGATTTTTTTAAATTACTACGTTCCCCAACAGATGCGGCCGCAGAAGCAGATCCAGCGAGGTGCACGCCGCTGTCAGTGCATGGGCTCTAGTATGCCAGTGGATGAGCAGTCTAGGGTTTCGAGAGGGGAGGGGAGCAAGGCCGATGAAGTACGGACGGCATGATGTGAGATGCTGTGGTGCTGTGGAGTTAGTCGTTTTTGTGGGAGGGGGAGAGGAAATGGGGGTGCCGTGTAGTGGGGGGAACCGGAAGTTACCAAAGCAGCCCCGACCTATTATGTAGATGAGGGCGGTATTGTAACTGTTGGTCTCCATTCACCAAGGACAAAAGGGGGATTTTGCATGCTAAAGACTAAGGTGGAGGAAATTTTAGAAGGAGGCGGGAGATTTTGCCGCCCACGGGATCGTTCGTATCCAGTTTCAGCTAATTTTGGACCGTGCTAGCGGGAAGGTCATGCGAGACTGTGTACATGGGGCACGCGTCAGTAGTTAATAACTGGTGTGAAGTCCACCCCATAAAAAAGACAATAACTCGGGATGATGCGTCGATAACTTGGACGTTCACATGGGCGCGGCCAATCATACGGGTGTAGTGGCGCGTTCACAAAAAAGGGATCAAACGCTCATCCTATGTATTTCTCGTGTAAATAGATAATTTAGTGCAATTGGTTATTTACTTTAAACATAATGCATTGATGTGTTAGTGTCGAGGCGCACAAAAAGAAATGGATATTGTAGTCCGCTACTTAAAAGTGTTACCTCATATAATTACATAGCCTCCATTTCATAAATTGCGTACCCGTTGAATTCATATATGAATATTACATATATTACTTCATAATAGAACCTTAAATCATCCAAGACTAATGATTTTGAATGCAAGAGTAACAATGGTGCATGTACATGATAGCTACATTGGTTGTTTGAAGAAATATCACTATAACTTTGGCATGCACAACTGAAAAGGTTTATTTAAATAGAAAAAAATGTGACATGCGAGTGTCCAATCTTTATAGCATTGAATCGATATTGTACCTTTGTCCACGATACGAAGTAGATATTGATTTATGTTCAAGCTATGCACGTCCACGATCGCTAGATAGTGATACGTGAATGAATTGTGCAATCTCTCTCACACGCATACATATCTCATTTCCATGTGGGCATCGGAATCACACACGCGCACTTCATGTATTTCTCTCCCTCCGTGAAGGTTAGAATTCGTCTTTATACCCCGTCCTACAAGGCTCTCACACAGAAACACACACGCTCTCTCTGTCGAACACGCCCACCCCTTTAATTCCGCCCACTCATAGCCACTAATGTCTCAAAGTATAATAATGTCTCTCACACATATGCCTAAGGTTAACTCGAGTTCCGGAACCATATGAATACATACAATGGGATTCCAGCATAACACCTTTTGTTCTGAGATTTCGCTCTCTCTCTCTCCATCTCTCTCTCACACACACACGCACGCGCGCGCACACACACATTGTTTCTCGCTTCATTTTTTCCGGCACTTGCATGCACACAATTTTTTTATCTTCGTGATGCTTTAAGTATGCCTCGCACAAATGCTATCTACCTATCCCTTAATATAGCTAGATATGTGTCACACAAACTCCTTCTCCCTACTAGCAAGATGCCCATGCGTTGCACCAAACATCAAGATGCATTTGTATGAGTAGTTTATCTTGTGGGAGAAAAGGATGAATGATGGAATGCCTTATTTGCAAATGCGGAGAGGGGTGTGGGTATCTTTTTGCAAAATTGCCATAGTTTCCTTCCTATCCGTCGGATATAAATCCGATGGCCTATATTGCAAGATGGCAGGAACACCATCATCACCAACTCTTTTTTTATAAGAGTAGGGATATGTAAGTGTCACTGCCCCCC